>NW_027125958.1:15000-16692 GCF_037325665.1 Littorina saxatilis | reverse complement strand
ACGAACCACAAACAAGTCGCGTAAGGCGAAAATACAACATTTAGTCAAGTAGCTGTCGAACTCACAGAATGAAACTGAACGCAATGCCATTTTTCAGCAAGACCGTATACTCGTAGCATCGTCAGTCCACCGCTCATGGCAAAGGCAGTGAAATTGACAAGAAGAGCGGGGTAGTAGTTGCGCAAAGAAGGATAGCACGCTTTTCTGTACCTCTCTTTGTTTTAACTTTCTGAGCGTGTTTTTAATCCAAACATATCATATCTATATGTTTTTGGAATCAGGAACCGACAAGGAATAAGATGAAAGTGTTTTTAAATTGATTTCGACAATTTATTTTTGATAACAATTTTTATATATTTAATTTTCAGAGCTTGTTTTTAATCCAAATATAACATATTTATATGTTTTTGGAATCAGCAAATAATGGAAAATAAGATGAACGTAAATTTGGATCGTTTTATAAATTGTTATTTTTTTTTACAATTTTCAGATTTTTAATGACCAAAGTCATTGATCAATTTTTAAGCCACCAAGCTGAAATGCAATACAGAATTCCGGGCTTTGTCGAAGATTACTTGACCAAATTTTCAACCAATTTGGTTGAAAAATGAGGGCGTGACAGTGCCGCCTCAACTTTCACGAAAAGCCGGATATGACGTCATCAAAGACATTTATCAAAAAAATGAAAAAAACGTTCGGGGATTTCATACCCAGGAACTCTCATGTCAAATTTCATAAAGATCGGTCCAGTAGTTTAGTCTGAATCGCTCTACACACACACACACACAGACACACACACGCACATACACCACGACCCTCGTCTCGATTCCCCCCTCAACGTTAAAACATTTAGTCAAAACTTGACTAAATGTAAAAACAACAACGCTGAATGTTCTTTTTTTTCATTCACACTGTAAGGGCTAAGGTTTACCAATGTTCTAACAACAAAAACGCGAACGTGGAATGTTCGTTCACGTCGGCTCTGAACAATCATTCAATAGCTCCTGTATGAATCCGGAAACTAGCACTGCGCATGGCAATGTTCCAAGTATCGTGATTGGACGATGAATTACTGTCTCGCACGTTCATGAGCACGTGCATTACAGGTTATCTGGAGTTTTCCAAGTACACTGCAATGATCTATGAAAAAGAAAAAAAGGTTGCGGGTGGTGTGACTGAAAGATTCAGTGCTCTTGAATAATAGGAACAGAAAATGTTTGCACTATGCGGGAATAATGAATTTTTTTTATTAAATCCAAGTCGCGTAAAGCGATATAAATACAATCTGAAACTGAACTGCATTTCTTTTTCACTAAGACTTGTAAACATAGGTTGGCCGAAGCCTGCGGCCGAGAAAGCGCTGTCACATTGTCTTGATAACGCAAGCAAAATAAACCTGATTTACATCAAACAGATGTTCTTGATTTTTGAGCTTGTTTTTAATCCAAACACAACATAATTAATTATGTACATATTTTTGGATTCAGGAGACAATATTAAGGTTTGCAATTTTTAATCGGTCAGCGAAAGTTTGTTTTGATGACAACTTTGGTGAGCAAACTAATGAATTATTGTTATGCTTTCGAGCTAAAATGCAATCCCTTTGTCTGGAATTAGTCAAAGACTTGGACCAAATTTCCAAACAATTTAATTACAAATGAGATTGCCACAGTGCCGCCTCAACCTTTGTAA
>NW_027125958.1:0-10000 GCF_037325665.1 Littorina saxatilis | reverse complement strand
CCCTCACAATGGCCACTGCCACCTTTGTCATAAGCGACAAACCACCTTTGGCTACCTCTACCCCTGCTGAATCTATGGACAGCACATTGTGTTGCACACCCCGAAAAAGGTTAAGAGATTCCGACAGCTTCTCTCCAACAAGCTCAAAAAAGACAAAAGAGAGCTCAAACAACCACTCTGACGCTGACGCCAGTGTCAATAACCACAACGCAGCAGTGCCCTCAGAAGACGGGAACATTTCACCTTCCCAAAGCACAGAAGGCGATGACATTTTTAAAACTCAACGCCGCCGTCAGCGGAAGAAAAAAGCACCCATTGCTAACAGTGATGCCGAACAGGCTCTGCCTCAGCCACAGTCAAAAGTCTCACAACCAGTCAAAACTGGGCCCCCTAGACACACAAAGTCAAAAAAGGTGACACCAAGTCTTCCTCCAACCTTTGCACAATACCCAGTCATTCTCACCAACGCGGCTACAGGTCCAGCTATGTTCTCGAAACTTGGGCCATCACTCCAGTGTCGTGTTTTGGTTGACGCGGTCGGTCAGATAGAAGGTGTACGACCTCTGCCCTCGGGCAAATTCTTGATTGCCTGCTGCAATGAAAAACAACAACATAAACTTGCCAATCTCACCAGTCTCGCTCAAGTGCAAATAAGATGCACTATACCAGAGGCAACAACGGAAGGTGTCATCAGACCCATCCCACTCTCTGAAGACCTTGATAAACTTCAACAATCTCTTGAGAAAGTAAAATCTCTTCAGCGGTTAAAAAACCAGAAGGGGGAACTTACTCAAGCTGTCAAAATCACTTTTTTAAAGAAAACGCTACCAGATACAGTGAAGATAGTGAAAACCTTCTTTGCTGTCGAACCCTATGTGGCCCCAGTCAGAAGGTGTACTAAGTGCCAGAGATTGGGACATGGCTCCAAACAATGTAAAGCCAGACAAGACAAATGCCCAAGATGCGGTCAAAAGAAAGACCACCCAGTTGACAACTGTCCAAATGACAAACACTGCCTAAACTGTGGCGGTCCCCACTCGGCAGCTTACTTAGGCTGTCCTGAGCTAGTGCTCCGAAGAACAGCAAACAAAATCCGAGCAGCCAAATACATCCCATATGCAGAAGCAATAAGAAGAGCAAAGTTTGAAATAATGAAAAAACAAAAGAAAGACCCAGATACATCTAATGACTCTGATTCAGAAGTCGATGAGTGCTGGGTGCTGAAAATGGCAGGGGGGAAAAGTGCTCCTCGCGGTGCCAGCAAAGCAAAGAGAAACCTGGCTACCTCCCCAGCTTTCGTGGCTGAGATTGAAAAACAGGATTATAGCACTATCTGGCCAGAACCAACAACAAGCCGCATACGCACAGGAAATCAAGGCGGACCAAGCAACCCTCGTAGTGAAAACCCCATTTCAGAGCAAAATATCGCCCTCCAGAGACCTGGACAAAGAACTGACATAAACCCTATTAATAATGAGTCTACTGTTGCCCAGAAACTAAAATCAACACACAATGTAAAAAAGGCCCCCACAAAAGCAGCAGACAAAACAAAGACAAACAAACAGCCAACAACAAACAATGAGAAAAAGGTTGCTGATGCAGAATCTCAAACTTCCCCCACACACGATTATGATGACTTGTTCATGGATGAACCAAAGTTGATGATTGTTGAGGAAGATGAAACACAAAACACACCAAAGCCACAGTCCGAAGACTGCCTCAGACAACATATTTTAAAAGAAAGCTATGCAAAGATGAAGATGATGAGCGCCGAGAACTGCGGTGAGGTGTTCAAATTCGTCACTGGCATCCTAGCTGCACTTATTGAAGCAAAAACGAATGAAAGCCCCGAAAATGTTCTGACACTTCTGACAGGGCTATATACTGAAATATTTAAGCCAAAGGAAAATCCAACTCCACCAGCCTTAAATAAGATACTTACCACTCAATGCGCTCTTCTCGGCATTCAGGGAGGCAGATCTGTAACAGAGTCTCAACCCCTTGACAACACAATGACATAGAGAGTTGAGGGGCAGATCAAACGGTCACAACAGACTTTAGGTCTTCTGTGATTGAAATGGATTCAAGAATAAATATACTGCAGTGGAACTGTCGTTCCCTTAACACTGCTCTACCGTACCTTATTAATTATCTTAACCAAAACAACATGTTCAATGTATTATTGATACAGTCCCCACTCTGTCATGCGGGAAAACTCCCCTTCATATCTGGTTTCTTTTACCCACCCGTCACAGATTATCAGGTTGATGATACGAGCGGAGCACAAACTATCAAGTACACAGTAACCTATGTCAGAGACAATCTGAAGTACAATGTTCACCCAACCCCTGTTCCGGCCGACACAAAAATACATTCAAACCTAGTTGAACTTCTGCTGAATGATGGCCCATCCATCTTCTTATTAAACATATATAACAGAAACATTACCAAAGGCCCGATTTTCAGCTGGCTCCCAGAGCTCGACGGAAGACGCACCTGGGTGATCGGAGGAGATGTTAATGGCCGAAACCCCCTGTGGGATGCCAACTTCCCCGATCAGACATGTGCCGTGGGAAAGAGCCTTGCCACCTATATAACGCAATCAAATGTGTACTTACTAAATGACGGATCAGCAACCAGAATACCCGATATCTCAAACCAACACCCCTCCGCCATTGACATAACCTTGGTTAGTCCCACTCTCGGATTAACAACGGACTGGTGCGTTGTGTCAGATAAATTAAAAAGCGACCACTTACCAATCATGATATCCATTATTGGGAAATCACCACACACAGAGCCAGGTCCAAAAGCCTTAAAATACAATTATAAAAAGGCGGACTGGGCAGTTTTCAAGGACGCTGTCACTAAGTCTGCCGATGCACATACCCTCTTGGATGGCAATCCAGAGTCCCAAGAAAGTATCGACAACAAATATAAACAGCTAAGATCAAACCTGCTGAATGCAATGGAATTGTCAATCCCCAAAACAAAACCTTTTATCGGACCCAGTAGAACTGATCAGAGCCCATGGTGGACAGAAGAATGCAGAACAGCCATCAGGTTAAAAAGAACTGCAAAAGAGAAGTATGATCGCTTCAGGTCTGCACAAAACCACAACAATATGAAATCAACTGAAGAACAATGTGACAAAATTATAGACAAAGCAAAAAAAGAATATTTTGAAAACATGTCCAGCAAAGTGAGCGATTACAGAGATGCTGGAAAAATTTGGACCAAAATAAGGAAATTCAAATGCAGACACAAGCAGGCTGAACGTCCTCTTATGCACGAAGGAAAAAAATATGAAAGCCTTCCTGAAAAAGCAGAACTGTTTGCAGATATTTTTGCAGCAGCAAGCCAAACAGATAAACTGTTATGTGAGCAGGAACTCTTCCGTAAGAAGTGGGAGGATAAACAGGACTTAAACGACCCAGAACTCAACCCTTCCTTAAAAATAAATGCTCCCTTATCCATTCAAGAACTGAAAACGGCTATAGCATCGGTGACAAAAGTCCGATCCGCCTGTGGTTCTGATCCAATAAACTATCAGGTCATACAACATTTACCAAACCAAGGATTAAATCTTTTACTGGATTTTTATTCAACATGCTGGAAGTCTGGCCTGATTCCCTCAGCTTGGAAAGAGGCTGTTGTGATCCCCATTTTAAAGCCTGGAAAACCAAGAGCTGACCCTTCCAACTGGCGCCCTATATCTCTGACCTCCCATCTGAGCAAAATCTATGAAAGAATACTAAAATCCAGACTAGAAGATGAAATGGAAAGAAAAAAGGTAATACCCCTGTGCCAAGCCGGTTTCCGTCGAGGCAGGGGTGTCTCGGATCACATTGTAAAACTGTCCTCCAAAATTAAGAAAGCTCTCTCACGCAAGAAGTCTCTCTTTGCTGTCTTTTTTGACATCAAAAAAGCCTACGATACAGTATGGCACCAACGATTGTTGTTCAAATTGAAGCAATTAGGCATCAGTGGTAATATGTTTCAATACATAAAAAGCTTTCTACTGAACAGATCCTTTCAAACTGATTATAAAGGTGCCAAATCATCCACTCGCAAAGTTGACATGGGAGTGCCACAGGGCTCAGTAATAGCACCACTGCTTTTTAGCATTATGCTGCATGACATATCGACAATTAAAACACATGGAGCCGAACTGACGCTTTATGCGGATGATATTGCTCTATGCAAAGAGTATCAAAACAAAACCTATAAAACAGAACACAAATTCTCTAAAGAGTGGCAAACAGCTATAGATAACATTGCGAACTATATGCGGGAGAATGGCTTCACTCTCTCTGCCGAGAAAACTGTATTCGTTGTCTTTACAAACCGAAAACTGGAAGATCGAGAAAAGATACAGTTCTCACTAGATAAATCTGTTGTCTCACCCAGTCAGCAGGTGAAATATCTGGGCGTACTTTTCACCTCAAATGGACTATGGACTGCTCACTTAAAGTATCTTTTAAGCAAAGCAAATAAGACCATCAACCTTCTTAAAATACTGGCTGCCCAACCATGGGCAAAGTGCCCAGTTATTCTAACAAACATCACCAGAGCTCTTATAAGATCAAGACTATCATATGGACAGGAGGCCTACTTCTCGTCGGCTCGAAAATGGCTTGATAAGCTACAGTCAGCGGAATGTCGTGCCCTTCGGCTTGCCCTCGGACACCCAAGGCATTCAAAGCAGGCCATTGTATACCACCAAGCAGGATTCCTCCCTCTTGACATGTGGCGGCGTAAGTGCTGCGCAGATTACAATGTTCGAGCCAACACAGTGCAAAACTCAACAAAAGAGGAGCTACAACCGCATTACAATCATGTCCAAAACAAAAAGGCCCACTTTGGCACTACTTTCTCCTCACTGGCTCAATTCAATGCTTCACTCTTTAGTGAAATCAGTGTCGACCCAAATGATGTGGCCCAAAACCCCATATCTCGTGATCCCTCATGGACAATGAAAGAAATGAATTTTGACACAGAATATTGCACAGCTACAAAGGATGATCAGTTATTACTCAGGATACAAGCCCTTGAGCACATTGATACTGTATACAAAGGCCATGTTCATGTTTACACAGACGGGTCAGTGTTGGATGACAAGAAGGCTGGCGCAGCTTTTGTAATCCCCAGCGATGACATGACTGGGAAATTTAAACTGTGCAACAGAAACTCGATCTTCTCAGCTGAGCTCCTTGCCATCTGCATGTCGCTTGTTCATCTCAATCTCAAGAACACTCCTCCTCAAAAGATAGCTATATTCTCTGACTCCAAAGCAGCCATTGAAGCATTAAGATCTAACAAAAGATCAAAAAGACATGATCTTGTCATTGCCATAAAGGAGCTGGCAAATAAAATTATAAAAAAAGGAAGCGAGATTAACCTGGTCTGGTGTCCAGCACACGTGAACGTGCCTGGCAACGAGAAAGCGGACAAAGCCGCTAAAGAAGCTGCCCAAGGCATAGGCGCCTCCGAGGTAGACCTGCCATTGTCTGCTTCTGAGATCAGTAGCCTTACAGACTCTCTTCTCTGGAGAGAATGGAGGAACAAATATATGCACAAGGCTATAAGCTCTGGCTGGCTCATTCGGGAAGCCCCATCAAAACAGATGAACACCTATAATGCATGCCCACGTGTAATAAAAAGGATTAACCGCCTAAGGGCAGAAGCTGGGAATTACCAATTTCTAGAGCTTAAATGCACCTGTCAATCCGACCTCACCATTGCTCATTTGACTTTGGAGTGTGATTTGAACTCATGCCACTTTCAACCCCTGACTCAGTTTATAAACTCAAATAGAAATATTCTGCCAAATACCTCAAAGGAAAAATTAAGTTATCTTTTAAGTTTTAATAAAGACCTTGGGTGGCAAGGTCCCAAACTTATCGCTGGACTTATGCACACGCACCCACTTGGTCCCTGGATATGAAGAGACGTTGCTGCGGCTGACGCCATTGCTTCTCATACAGCTACTATATATTTTTATCAGAACTTTTAAAAATACCATTTTATATCCAAGTATCTCTTAACACCATTTTTAATTAGATGAGCGAGAGTGTGCGGGGGGCGGGAGGGTGGTGAACCACTGTACATAAAGGGAAAGTTTGTGTGCGTGCCTGTGTGTGTTCTTAATCTAAGACAAATGTCGCCAATGTTTTTACAGAGTGACGTTAAATAAACGATTTTATCATCATTGTCTGTATGTTCATGGAAACCTTCGGGTTTGCATAACAGTTTTTATAGGGCTAAGAAATTAGCCCTAACATTTTCAATCCTGTTTGATTGCACTTCGCTTCCCGAGGTGATCGTAGTGTTTCGGCACTCGGTTACATCTGCCATTCACATTTTGATTATGATTGAAAGTGACTCTCTCTCTCTCTCTCTCTCTCTCTCTCTCTCTCTCTCTCTCTCTCTCTCTCTCTCTCTCTCTCTCTCTCTCTCTCTCTCTTCTCTATCTCTCTCTCTCTCTCTCTCTCTCTCTCTCTCTCATGATAATGGCATAATATGACCAAACGGGGGCGATTGTGACAGGGGAGGCTACCGCTCCTTTCACAGCAGACTCTGCACCCGAGTTGTTGGCCTTTAAGTCAACACCGGTTGATTGTGGAATTCTGTTTGTGATGGGGTCTGGTGGTTTGAGACTACGTGACAGGGCAGCACTCTACGCTTACTGTCATAATATAACCTGGCGTCAACCAGGCCCGAGAACTGCCGCACCTGCGGTGTTGGTCAGGTAAACAGAACCTGAGCACCCTCAAAGTCGTATTCGATAAGTGAATGACACTCGGCTGTGGGATCCCAGCCTTCCCATAGCACTTCCACTGTGGGTAGGAGCCGGCCGTAGCCCGAAAAACCCACATGACCCCGATGGGATTCGAACCCACAACCCTCCTTAAGTCTTAACTCACGTTACGTCTGCAGATCTATATAGGCTTTTTCAACATGTAAGGCATTATGGACAGAATACACAGTGGACATCTTAGAAAACAGAAATAAAGGTGTGGTTTTTCTTGGTTAATGTTTTTTTAGTTTTTTTTAGTTTAGAGCTTTTAGAGCAAACAAATGTACAAACACGATGAAAATGCAGAGTAAAAATCCCCAAAGAAACGTAAACAAACACAACAAGTCGCGTAAGGCGAAAATACAACATTTAGTCAAGTAGCTGTCGAACTCACAGAATGAAACTGAACGCAATGCAACGCAGCAAGACCGTATACTCGTAGCATCGTCAGTCCACCGCTCATGGCAAAGGCAGTGAAATTGACAAGAAGAGCGGGGTAGTAGTTGCGCTGAGAAGGATAGCACGCTTTTCTGTACCTCTCTTCGTTTTAACTTTCTGAGCGTGTTTTCAATCCAAACATATCATATCTATATGTTTTTGGAATCAGGAACCGACAAGGAATAAGATGAAAGTGTTTTTAAATTGATTTCAAAAATTTAATTTTGATCATAATTTTTATATTTTTAATTTTCAGAGCTTGTTTTTAATCCAAATATAACATATGTATATGTTTTTGGAATCAGGAAATGATGGAGAATAAGATGAACGTAAATTTGGATCGTTTTTTAAAAAAAATAATTTTTTTACAATTTTCAGATTTTTAATGACCAAAGTCATTGATCAATTTTTAAGCCACCAAGCTGAAATGCAATACCGAAGTCCGGACTTTGTCGGAAATTACTTGACCAAAATTTCAACCAATTTGGTTGAAAAATGAGAGCGTGACAGTGCCGCCTCAACTTTCACGAAAAGCCGGATATGACGTCATCAAAGACATTTATCAAAAAAATGAAAAAAACGTTCGAGGATATCATACCCAGGAACTCTCATGTCAAATTTCATAAAGATCGGTCCAGTAGTTTAGTCTGAATCGTCTACACACACACACAGAACCGGCACGGTTGGCCTAGTGGTAAGGCGTCCGCCCCGTGATCGGGAGGTCGTGGGTTCGAACCCCAGCCGGGTCATACCTAAGACTTTAAAATTGGCAATCTAGTGGCTGCTCCGCCTGGCGTCTGGCATTATGGGGTTAGTGCTAGGACTGGTTGGTCCGGTGTCAGAATAATGTGACTGGGTGAGACATGAAGCCTGTGCTGCGACTTCTGTCTTGTGTGTGGCGCACGTTATATGTCAAAGCAGCACCGCCCTGATATGGCCCTTCGTGGTCGGCTGGGCGTTAAGCAAGCAAACAAACAAACAAACACACACAGACAGACACACACACACACACACACACATACACCACGACCCTCGTCTCGATTCCCCCATCTACGTTAAAACATTTAGTCAAAACTTGACTAAACTTGACTAAATGTAAAAACAGAAAAAGAAACGACTCCCCCCCCCCCCCCCCTTCCCCCTACGCAAAAAAATTACCAATTTTCGGGAAGAAATGAACTATCGCTTTGGTTTCAATTATCTTTTTACATTTAGTCAAGTTCAGTTTCATTCTGTGAGTTCGACAGTTCTTCTTCTTCTTCTTCTTCTTCGTACGACGGTTATGTCAGACTCGGAATCTGGAGGATGCCATGAACATGGACAGTTCAAACATCGGGCTTCTGCAGGGCGATAATTTATCACCGATTCTTTTCTCACTATTTTTAAACGACCTGAAGCAGTTTTTGGTTGATTATGACCAGACTTCAGCATCAGACAGGCAGAGCAAAAGGTTCCTGCATCCACTCCATGCATGCAGCAACAATCAAATTAAAACGTCTTAAAGTGATGACAGCTTCGACGGGATTTTAATGCTGTATTTATATAACAAGGTTTTGCAACATAAGGGCACAAAGGCGGCAGTAGGCATGGCTCTTAAAACCCTACTCCCCCTAAGCTGAAGAAGCCTAATCCGTAATTGGACCGGAGGGTGTTTCGTAATTCTAGGAATTGATATATTCTTTTCCCTCATACGCTGCCTTTTGTTTCGCGAAGACTTCCGGCTCTTTGGCAGCGGGCCCCGCGTGCATACGGCGGCTGAAGGAAATGTTACCCTTTCAGATTCCAGTCGTATGCCAGCATGCGATCTGATCCGAGTTACCATTCGTAGATGGAGAAAAGATCAACAACTAGGGGACCCAGTATCCGTTCATACCTCCGCTTACATCGGCGTTCGGGCATTCCAGAATCCTGGGTATTTGTTGCGTTTACGCAATCACACCTTTGTATTTAGGTGTCTACATTGAATTTCTTGGCTAAAGCCTATGTTAAATTTTAGGTAAGCCAGTTACTTGTATTAGCCATGTCTACTTATGCCATCAAACTGGCGACTCCAGATTTTTCAAAGTTTGGTTTGAGCCAGTTTCCGCCACCCCTGTGCCCTAATGTAATTCTAGTACGCTGTCTACAACTTTTACTTTACCTCAAAAGAACAATGTTAGGTTTATACAATTTTTGAAACATTTCCCTTCGAAATTCTAAAATCAATGAATTTTGCAAATGTGTCCACAGCTTACTAAAGGTTAAGGAACAATGGATATGTTATTATGTAAAAGAAGCTCTTAACGTTCAGAGTAGATTATTGTAGTTAGACCCTTTCCCCATCGTTGGAAATATGTCCAGGTCTGCCTCGGCGAGATCCGCGCTACCTTGTGCCTGAAAGTCCACTTTCTCCAACAGAGCGCGGGCAATCACGTCCCCTTCTGCCCCCAGAACCAATTAGGCCCTTGCACGGCATTTATGCTGCTTGCGCGCAGCTCCATAATTTGCCAAAGTAAGACCATTTAGTTCTTGGGATCACGACAGAGTATATCAACACAGTTGAAATGTACCACATTCTCGAGGTTCCGTTACGACACGTCTTACCACGCCAAGTTCAAGACGAAAAAGGAAGTTGGGAGATTTACCTCCCTTGACTTATCCTCGGTGCGACTTTCTACAGAAAGGTGAACAAATTGAATTTTTTGACCGTCTTACCAGTTACATGTCTTACAGCCAAACCAGGTCATAACCAAATTTAAGTAAAGACTTGAATTGTTATATGAT
>NW_027125957.1:0-1000 GCF_037325665.1 Littorina saxatilis | reverse complement strand
CCTCATTTTTCAATCAAATAGATTGAATTTTTTGTAAAGCAATCTTCGACGATAACAAATTGTCGCTTCGGGAAGCTTCAGGCTCGTCAGTTTCACTGCGTTTTGCACGAGCGGCGGACTACGGTCATTGTTAAAAAATGCAGTGCGTTCAGTTTCATTCTGTGAGTTCCCCAGCTTGACTAAATGTAGTAATTTCGCCTTACGCGACTTGTTTGTTTTTCTTTTAATTTTGCTTTGTTTGTTTTTGAGTTCGTTGGTGAACCCGTGAAATTTCACTTCGTATTATTTTGTTGACTGTAAACTGAAATAACTGCTGCGAGATACAATGTATTGGTGCACACAAGCGCCCCCCCCCCCCCCACACACACATACACACACACACACACACACACACACAATCGCTCACACACACAGACTAGACACACACAGACACACAGACACACAAACACACGCACACACAGATCGACAAGACTAAACCAAATGTAATCAAAATCGTCCTCCTGTGACTGACAGTCTGTCTTTCGGTTTCAATATATCTTTTATCTGACTTGTATCATGTGCCTCTGACGACAGACACCCATGTTAGCCTTTGGGTCAGCCGCATTCGGTAAAGCTGTACTTAGAAAGTTTAGATTGCCAAGAGTGAGTTGTATAAATAGACCTTGCTCGCGAAGCATTAGGCCAAAAAAAATAATAGGTGTGGTTACGGTAACATAGCCAAAAAAAATAGGGTAGGAAGGTAGGCAATCACTTTTTTTTTTTTTTAACTTTTTTTTCTGTGTACAAATTAAACCTACTTGACAGGGAAATAAGTGTGCGACTCGGGCGCTTTCGCTTTCATTGCGTTTTCTGCACTCGTTTACTTGTTTTTTGTGTGTATTTTTTGACAGATGTAATAAAAAGTTATAGGGTCGGCCCCAAAAAATAGGGTAGGTCGGGTTACCGTAACCACACCTATTTTTTTTTTAGGCCTTAGTAAACTGATGACTCAGTTACTATC
>NW_027125956.1:0-66025 GCF_037325665.1 Littorina saxatilis | reverse complement strand
CGCTGGGGCAGTCGCTGTTTTATTTTGTTGTTTGGCGAGCTCGCGCCGCGCCCGATCCAGGGCCTCAGAATATGGTATGTATGCTGCCGACCTGATCTTATTGGCCTGCAACCTCAGTCTCATTTCCGGGCATCCAAGATAAGCGGCGGAATGCTCGCCCTTGCAGTTTACGCAATGTTTGGCCTTGGTGCACGTCGCTCCGTCGTGGCCCTTGGAGCCACATCGGGGGCAGATCTGCACTTTTGATTTGCATTGTTGTTTTAGGTGCGATAGTCTCTGGCACTTCGTACAGCGCCGCACTGGAGGAGTGTAGGGTTCGACGCCGTACACCTCACTCTCCAGAACGACGCTGTCTGGAAGAATTGCCGTTGTAAACGTGACACGGACCGCCTGAGACGGTTTCCCATCCCTAAGGAGAAGACGGCGAAAAGATCGAACCGAGGAGGGGCCCTTTTCTACAAGACTCCCATCCTCCATCCGGACGCGCACGCCCACTGCCATCTCAGACAGGTCTGTTCCTGAATGTATTGTGGGTATGCGTTTAATGACACCTTCGGTTGTTACCTCCGGACGGTGGCATTTCACTTTGATGCCGCCGATCGAGTCCAGCCTCAATAGCTTGTTTGATACAAATACGTTAAAATTAATATTAAAAGTCCTACGGTTTTGAGCCATTAAGGACTTGAGTGTTTGTCCGCTTTCAAAAAGAGGAAAGAAAGAAACAAAAAATAAGGAGAGGAGGGCAGGGGGTGGGGTTGAGTTGATAATGCTCTGTGGAATTTGTTAAAATGAAAAGTAGTTAAGATGTTTCTTGGTAAGAATTATAAGTCTGTATTCTATATCTTGAATAACGGGCTTGTAATATTATTTTTTTTTATTTCAAATCGAGTTAAAAAGTGGAACCTTTCAGGATCACCAATAAAACCAAATAGATGAGCAAGTAAGAGGAACACGAACAATAAATCTCAAAACTTTTTACAAATAAAAGGATTAAGATGTAAGCCACGAAGGCCGTGGTAATAAAAACAATATGTACAGTTTGGCGACTAGTGGGCCTTGGGTGAGGATATGTTGTCTAGAAGGTAGTCGCTGGAATCAGGAGGGATGGCGGGAGCCACTCAACCTCAAACTGAAACACGCTGATGTGATAATCTGGGCTTAGTTATACCCACAGCCCCATGTCCGAGTCCCTGACCAGTCGGCACAGCAGCAAGCTGTGTGACCAGCCTAGAGAACTGCTACTGCGCAGATAATCCTGGGGACTCAGACCATGGAGCTGCATATGGTCATATAAGGTTTTAAAGGTAATTCTATTTGTAGCGCATGGAGCGAAAATGTGTTGAAATGAATAGGGTTCTCCACAATGGCAGGACTTGTTAAAGATATGGAAGCGGCAGCCGCCGGCACGGAGGCGTCTGAAGATAGTGAGGAGGTTTGTTGGGAGATCGGGGTGTAGATCGTTCATATCAATGGGTTGATAGGACAGAGATGTTACGTACTGACTTCGAATGAGTTTACGGATTTTACTGTAGAACTCGGTTACTGAGTAGCCGATGTTAGTGTTAGCTGGGCTAGATTCTGCCGCTTCTTTGGCAGCGACATCCGCCAGTTCATTTCCCCGGACCCCTACGTGAGAGGGGACCCAGAGAAATGATACGGATGTGCCGGATGAGATTAACTGGTGACATATAAAGAGGATTTCTCTTTGTAGCTCTGCCCGATTTGATGTGTTTCGATGCAGAGCTTGTAATGAAGAGCGCGAGTCAGAGCAGAAAACTACCGCACGCGGTGTGACTGGGAGGTCATTTATAAAAGTGCATGCCATGAGCAAGGCAAATAGCTCGGCTGAGAATATGGAGATGTCTTTATTAAGAGTATATTTCCTTGAGATTTTGAGATCTGGGATCACAAAGGCGCAGCCAACGCTGCCGTCTGCAAATTTGGATCCGTCAGTAAAGACTTTTAAATGCTCCGAGAATTTGTAGTTTAGGGTTTCTTTTGTAACAGTAGCTAGGTAGACGGGGTTATCTTTTTTGGTAGTATTATCTTCACTGTCGTATATGATAGTAGGGGTTTCCTCAAGCCAAGGCGGGTAGGAGGGCGGGGGGACCCTGGCCAGCTCACTGACCTTCACCCCGCTATCGGCTAGAATGCGGTTTACTGTGTCGGATAAGGGTAGCGTTTTGGCAATACAAATACACAAAAGCCGCCAGACCACATCACAAACAGAACTAAACAATCCCCAGGTGTTGCTCACATAGAGAGACACACACACACACACACACACACACAAACACAGAGAAGCCGTATCTATAGAGAGATAGATGACAGTGTATTTTTCGCGTGGCTATAAATTGATTCGACCTTTGCACTTTTACAGTGAGGATAATTTACGGGTCCAATTTACGTTCTGGACACTGCGGTGACCTTCTAAAAATAGTAACAGAACGCCGGGAATATCCGAAGATGCCCTCATACTATAGTGCACCATACGAAGGAAGGGAGGTAAACGCTGAAAACATGGAGAAGATAAGGAAGAGTTACTTATAATGGTGAAATGAACACAAAAACCAAATTCGGTTCAGCGCTGCGCGCTGAGAGCACGTGTTGAAATATCTCATCGATGATACTGTGTCCGGGGTGTAGCTGAATACGGTGTCCAAATTTGAAAAAGATCCACCGAGAACTTTGGCTTTGGTGTGTCGGTATGGGGGCCCGGGTAGCTGAGGTGGAACCAAAATAGCTGAGGTGGAACCAAAATCGGTTCAGCGCTGCGCGCTGAGAGCACGTGTTGAAATATCGACCAGGTTGTGTCCTGTCCCGGGTCTACCTGAATATGCCCACCAAATTTGAAGCAGATCCATCGAGAACTTTGGCCGTGCATCGCGAACTCACACACAGACACACACACACACAGACACAAGTCGTATATATATATAGATATATATACGACTTGAGGAGGGTCTGATGCTCCCAATAGGCTGTCTGTGAAGGGATACTTATTTCTCTCTCTATCTCTGCTAAGAGATTTTAACAAATCTCGGAAGAAAGTCTCTGCTGACTTTCGATTGTTTCTTTCACAATTTCTGATGTTTTATAATGTGGTCACCGTGAAAGTTGCATCGCCTTTAAAGCGATCCAATTGAATAAAGCAGAAAACTTCTTCTTTACCAAGTCCTGTGTTGAACAGCAGTGAAAAGTTGACCGCTTTTCCTGTTTAACCTTTTCAAAATTAGATCTAACTTGTTCGCGTATCCATTTCTGGATCTGCAGGCTGGTACAGAGTTACCTCCCTTTAGGCTTTTTCAAATTTCCCTTGTTTTAACCTAATTTCTTGGTTAAAACTTGTCTAAATTTCTAAATTCTTTCTTAATAAATATCAATTCTACACTTTGGCCTTAAATCAAAGTGTTTCCCTTCACAAATATCCTCTTGGGGTTGTCAGATGAGGGTAGTCTCCCATGCCAACAGAAGCTACCATTCAGAGAATGGTTTGCTTCTTAGTTGGATACCATGGGTTGACAACTCTCGCCATCAGTACCACCTGTCCACTGATGAGACACAATAGTGTCGAAACACGTGTCTGGTCTAGGTACAAATACAATGGTCCACCTCAGGACTAGATTACCTTGCGATACGTCCCCCACAAAGGGACTTTGCTCTGTAAATCTCGGTCCCCCTTGAGGAGGGTCTGATGCTCCCAATAGGCTGTCTGTGAAGGGATACTTATTTCTCTCTCTATCTCTGCTAAGAGATTTTAACAAATCTCGGAAGAAAGTCTCTGCTGACTTTCGATTGTTTCTTTCACAATTTCTGATGTTTGATATATATATATATTTATATGTTGTAGTCCAGGTAGAAAACTTCAGACCATGTGAGTAAAAAATACATGTATGTAACAAATGGGCGGTGCCTTTTATCGTCCGTGTGGTTTTGATATGAAATAAAATATTTATAATTTTTTATAAATTATTGAATGATTTTTGGATTTTTTTATCATCATCGTAATTCTGTGTTGTCTCTGTCAGAAAGATGCCAAGTTCTACAACCGTTGTCAGAAAATCTTTCTCTCTTTAGCAGCGGTTGTTCCCCTTTGTATCTCTCTCTCTCACTCTTTCTCTTTCTATCTCTCTCTCTTATTGTGCCGTGTTTATTTAGTCGTTTGTGTGTGTGTGTGTGTGTGTGTGTGTGTGTGTGTTTATGTATTTCGCTATTGTGCCGTATATATCTTGTGGGTTTGGCGACCTGTAACACCACACACCTCACACACAAACACACTACACACTGACACGAACACACACTACACTCAGAAACACACTACACACTCACAAACACACTACACACGAACACACACTACACACACACACGAACACACACTACACACACACACAAACGCACACCCCACAGATACAAACTCTATGTTAAAAAACAAAATCTCTTCGCAAAGAGAGTCTCTTAAATCACCATTTTTGTTATCTCCCCTGCACTATCCGTTAGTATGGGTTAGTCTTTAGACTTGTATGTTGGGGGATAACTCCAGTCTTATTGTCTTCCCCTGCCCCAGAAAATGTCTGTCTTGTGTAGGGATACAACTCGTCTGTTTTGACAGCATTTAATTTGTGTGCTTTTATTCCGATCTGGTAATTATGTATTGTTTAGGACTGTGTTTTTAGGATTTTAATAAATTATGAACAGAAACATTTATTGTTGGTGTATATGTGTGTTGTCGCTGCCCTACACACCACCAGGCGTGAAAGGTAGTAAGTAAGTAAGTAAGTAAGTAAAGTATATGTGTGTGTGCGTGTAAGTGTGTGTTTGTAAGTGTGTGTGTGTGTGTGTGTGTATGTGTGTGTGTGTGTGTGTGTGTGCGTGTTCGTGTGACTGTGTGCATTAGTGAGACTGGGATCATACTCATTATAATCATAGTCTTTTATTTTTTTTATGATGTTTCTTTATTATACATTCTTATTCTATTGATTGGAAATGGTTATTGTTACAATGTAATTTCCATATGGATTAATAAAATTGAGTTGAGTTGAGTTGAGTTGAGTTGAGTGTGCGTGTGAGAGTTTGTAAGTGCGTGTGCGTGTTCGTGTGAGTGTGAGTGTTCGTGTGCGTGTTCGTGTGAGTGTGAGTGAGTGTGCGTGTGAGTGTTTGTAAGTGTGTGTGCGTGTTTGTGTGCGTGTGAGTGTGAGTGTGAGTGAGTGTGCGTGTGAGTGTTTGTAAGTGTGTGTGAGTGTTTGTAAGTGTGTGTGCGTGTTTGTGAGTGAGTGTTGCGTATGTGTGTGTGTGTGTGTGTGTGTGTGTGTGTGTGTGTGAGTGTCACGATCGGGTGACAGAGACCAAGAAAGCGTCACTCAGTGGAGTGCCTGTTCTGGGTCAATGTATGATAGAAAGCGCCTGTGCGTGATATTGGGCTACAGCAGAGTTTGCTGACAGTGCTCAACGAGCACGGATGTTTCGTGGCGCACGAGTTACACAGTGGGGTTTTTTGCTGTCACAGGGCTGACGGTTTTTCGCTGACAGCGCGCACGGGATTTTCACGGATCGAGTTTCTCGTGTCTTTTTTCTGCTTGGGAGGCAGAATTGTGTATAGCTGGACTGGTTTTGTGACAAGGTCAGTCACGTGTATTTTGGCTAGGTGGTCTGACAGAGACACAAGGACGGCACTTGACACCCAGCGGCAGAAGGGGAAGGATCTAATACACAGTTTCTAGAGTATGATGGTTTTTCACCGAGTATTATATTCGGCACTCTAAGGGAACTTCCACCAATTATTTCTTCTCTCTGCCACGTATTTTGCTGAGGACAAGTCGTCAACTTTCCTTCGTCGGCGATGGCTTTCGCATAAGGATTCGACAAGGGGTTCTGGACGTTTTTGGTCACTGTTGACGAACAGAGGCTGTTCCAGGGAGGAAGCGGATTTTTGCTTCCATGAGAGTACAATCATAGGCTTTTGAGGTAATAAATCATTATTTAACGCTGTTGATGAGTCTGTGTTTGTGGAATGAAATACTCTCTGTTGTTCTTTCCAGGTTAGCGCATAATTTACTCTCTGTGACGCTAAAATACTAATCTGTATATGGTTTTTTGCAGATAGGGAGAGAAGGACGGAAAATGACTGTTTTGTTGTTGTAAAAAGTCCGTTTTGTGCAGGCCCACGTGCTCGATGAGATATTTAAAGATGACATGTTTTAAGGTGGTGGGTGAGGGGTAGCTGACATGTTTAGTGCACCGATGCTTTCTGTTTGCAGCCTTCGTTCGTTTCGTTTCGGTTTCCTGTAACCGCTGCACGGCTGCCTTTGGCGGGACACTGCTAGCTGCAGACGTTGGAGCTGGGACCTGAGGAAGCTACGCTAACCGGCTAACCAGCAAACCGGCTAACCAGCAGACCGGCTAACCAGCGAACCGGCTAACCAGCAACCCGGCTAACCAGCATACCGGCTAACCAGCATACAGAAAGAAAGCTAAGTGCACCGTGTCTTACGCACCCCGTTGACCACCGTTGTCTTTTCTTATCTGTGATTTCATTGGAGTAGTGACAACGTGGGGTGTGTGACACCTGCATGAACTAGAGCTTTTTGAACAGAACATTCTCATTTGACTGTATTTACACGGGATCAGCGTGTTACTTTAATTTTCTATATACCACTGGCATTTTGTCAGTGACCACGGGTTTTTTACGTGTTGAGAACGTAAAAGGAACATATTTTGAGTGAAGGCTCGAGGGAGGTGGCGAGTTTATACATAAACAGGCGTCTGAAACTTATACTTTTGTTGACTCTATTTAATTGTATGACTGCGAGAGTGGATCGTGGTGTGGTTAGTTAATTAGTAGTAATTAACCGGTTCATAATCACCTTAAGTGATATATTGAAACGTGACACATGGGGGGCCAAGCCGGGATCACTCAGTTAATTTCCAACTGATAAAGACCCACCAATTAAGGATAACTAAGAGCAGATAATCTCGTCAGTGCTCGACTTATTTTCTGCTTGGTGCTACCCTTTTTTGTATAGTTTTGATCATATACCACACCTTAAGCGATTCACATCTTGCAGGAAATGTAAATTGTAATTTGTGAGTTATTGTATGCGCTAACTGTGATTACTTCCCTTTCCTTTGTTTGTGAATCTTTGTTGTTGTACGTTCAGAGTTTTCCGTTGCAGAGAGCTGAGCGGGGTTAGCGGATTTGTTATTCGTTTTACTCAGTTTTCTCTACATTGTTGTTTCGCATTCTGTAACAGGTTGCATTTCTACCGTCTTGTTTTACTTGGATTTTTCTCCATATTTTGACTTTGTTGGAATTTTGGGGGGGAAGGGTCCGAGGACTTCTGTCCTAACCAAGGCTGTGGGAGACACTCTGTTTCACCGCAAAAAGCAGCCGATAAAGTAGGCCACGGCTGTGGGAAACACTTTGTTTCACCGCAAAAAGCAGCCATAAAGTAGGCTACGCGATTTGTTCTACACCGTTTGGATTTTTCTTCTGCATTTTCTGGTTGCGGGATTTTTGTATCCATCGCTTTCATCACCGCGTGTTCTAGCTATAGCTGCGTTAGACTTACTTTTGTGATAAAGCTTTGCTAAACTAACCATGGCTACAGGGGGATCTCCTACGAGGAGAATAACTTTCGAGACTCCTGGTAGCGAGGAACAGACAGAGCGAGACGCACGCGTTAGAGCGCGTAGTTTGCTTAAGCGCAAGGAGTTAGAACGTAGGGAAGACATAGAGCGACAGACGAGAAAAGAAGAGCTTGACAGACAAGAACGACAGGCCGAACGTGACAGACAGGACAAGAAGGACGAACGTGACAGACAGGACAAGAAGGACGAACTTGACAGACAAGAAAGAGAACGAGACAGACAGGAAAAGAAAGACGAACTTGACAGACAAGAAAGGGAACGACAGGCCGAACTTGACAGACAGGAAAAGAAAGACGAACGTGACAGACTAGACCGGAAGGAACAGGCGGATCGCGATCACCAGCTAGAGCTAGCTAGGCTACAGGCCGAGAAGGGTACGCTTACTCAGGCTAGCGCGCCGACGTTTGTTGCCGACCGTACGAGACTGCCGACGTTCGACGATGACAAGGACGAGCTCGACGACTTTTTACGCCGGTTTGAGCGTATTGCATCTGACCAGAAGTGGGAAGAGGCCACGTGGGCTAGCCGCCTTAGCACCTGCTTAAAAGGACGCGCATTGCAGCTCTACAACGCTTTGGATGACGACGAGGCGAGAGACTATCAGGCACTAAAGAAGGCGTTACTCCAGCGCTTCAACCTGACTGCGGAAGCCTACAGACGACGTCTGCGTAACAGCAAGAGACTGAGCGGCGAGCTGAGCCATCAGTTTGTGGCACGCCTTAATCTCTACCTGCGGCGCTGGGTGGAGATGGCCGAGAAGAACTGGACCGTCGACGACCTTGCCGACCTCATGGTCATGGAACAACTGATGTCCAGCCTGCGACCTGAGGTGGTGACCTTCGTGCAGGAGCACCAGCCAAAGACTACTCAGGAGGCAGCCGACTGGATCAGAGTACATGAGGACGCCCAGGCGATCTCCGGCAAATCTTCAGGCTCACGGCCAGGAAAATCGGGAAATTCGGGTTCTTCAGGACCCAAGGACGGGAAGGACGATCAGGGACACAAGGGATCAAGTTCCAGATCTGACATCCAGTGTTACTACTGCAACAAGAGGGGCCACGTGAAGAAGGACTGCCACAGGAGACAGGCTGACCAGAAGGGCGTACACTTTGTTGGCAGTGAGGAGTTAAGGGACGTCACGAGCTCATGCACAATTCCACAACTCTGCGTTCCGTGCTCCAGGAAGCATTTCCAGCCCCACCGCAACGTCTACGTTAACGGAGTGAAGGGCGAAGGTCTGCGGGACACAGGGGCAGACATGATAGTGGTTCGGGCGAGTCTAGTTCCAGCTATGGCCTACACAGGAGACAGCATCAGAGTGAGAATGGCCGAGGCATCTCACGCTTACGACTTGAACACGGCAGTGATCAAGGTCGTAACACCGTTGTTCACGGGGACCATTGTGGCCGTCGTAATGGACGATCCTCCATGCGACCTGCTCATTGGAAACCGGGTTCAGTTTGTGGACGGCGTCACCAGGGAGGTTCCCGTTTATCGGTCTCCCGACGTCATTTCAGTGCTCACGCGGGCACAGGCGGAGCGAGAGGACAAACCTCTCAAACCCCTACCTGCTGCACGAGCTGCCCTGGGGAACGTGACCCCCGCGCTTCTCGCGAAGGCTCAGGCATCTGATCCGACACTAGCGACTCCTCGGGAGCACGCGAAGTCGGGGAAGGTGAAGCTGAGCGGGAAGCATGGGAGGTCAAGGTTCCTCAGGGACAAGAAGTTGCTCTACCGTGAGTTCAGCAACCAAGAAGGTACATTCAAACAGGTTGTCGTGCCTCACGAGTTTCGCGAGGGTGTCATGGCAACGGCACACGACTCGATTCTGGGAGGTCATCTTGGCACCAAGAAGACCACGGATCGTGTCTGGCGCCACTTTTACTGGCCAGGCATCTGCACGGATGTCCGACGTTTCTGCGCGTCCTGCGATAAGTGCCAGAAGGTGGTGGCCAAAGGAAGGGTGAGGAAGGTCCCCTTGGAGAAGATGCCGCTCATCGACGAACCCTTTCGTCGGGTGGCAGTGGACATCATCGGGCCCATCTTGCCTGCGTCTGAGGACGGAAACAGATACATTTTGACCATGGTGGACTACGCTACTCGATACCCAGAGGCGATCCCTCTGAAATCGATTGAAGCCACGCGAGTAGCTGAGGCTCTGGTTACTATGTGGTCCCGGCTGGGAATTCCATCAGAGGTACTCACCGACAGAGGCACGCAGTTCACGGGAGGAGTGATGGCGGAGGCAGCACGACTGCTATCACTGGAGCAGCACTTCACCACTCCTTACCATGCTCAGTGCAACGGACTGGTGGAGAGGTTCAATGGCACCTTGAAGACCATGCTGAGGAAACTAGCTCAGGAGAAACCACGCACGTGGGACAGGTACATCCCAGCACTGCTTTTTGCATACCGCGAGGTTCCTCAGGAGAGCTTGGGCTTTTCCCCATTTGAGTTGTTGTACGGCAGACAGGTACGCGGTCCCATGGCTATCCTGCGTCAGGCTTGGACGGACGAAGAAGCTGACGAGGAGGTGCAGACGACAGCGACCTACATCGTAGAACTCAGGAACAGGATTGAAGAGACCTGCAAACTGGCTCAAGAGAACCTGGGAAGAGCAGCACAGCGTTACGCGCGAGGATTCGACCGCAAGGCACGACCGCGCAGCTTCAAGATCGGAGAACGGGTGTTGCTACTTCTACCTGTCAAACACAACAAGCTACAACTGCAGTGGCAAGGACCTTTTGAGGTGACAGCGAAGGTGGGCCAGAACGACTACCGGATCGTCATGAACGGGAAAGCACGCCTGTACCACGCCAACCTGCTGCGCGCCTACATAGAGAGGACAGCCTACGGGGAGAAGAACAAAGACCAGAAGAACAAAGACAAGAAGACAGAGAAGGTTGCAGTTATCAGGGGTGAAACGAGGGGTTGCTCGTTCTTGAGGACGACCTTTCTGTCTGGAAACAGACCATCAACCTCTGCAATATCTTCAGGTTGCAAGGTTGGCAAACGCCAGACTTATGCGCTGGGCGTTGATTCTCCAACCGTACCAATTCACGGTACGCGTCATTCCGGGCGCCAACAATGTTGGAGCTGACTTTCTCTCTCGGGCTGTAGAGGAGAACATGACTGTGAGCGAAACCGAGGTTTCGTCTTGAAGAGGGGAGGTGTGTCACGATCGGGTGACAGAGACCAAGAAAGCGTCACTCAGTGGAGTGCCTGTTCTGGGTCAATGTATGATAGAAAGCGCCTGTGCGTGATATTGGGCTACAGCAGAGTTTGCTGACAGTGCTCAACGAGCACGGATGTTTCGTGGCGCACGAGTTACACAGTGGTTTTTTTTGCTGTCACAGGGCTGACGGTTTTTCGCTGACAGCGCGCACGGGATTTTCACGGATCGAGTTTCTCGTGTCTTTTTTCTGCTTGGGAGGCAGAATTGTGTATAGCTGGACTGGTTTTGTGACAAGGTCAGTCACGTGTATTTTGGCTAGGTGGTCTGACAGAGACACAAGGACGGCACTTGACACCCAGCGGCAGAAGGGGAAGGATCTAATACACAGTTTCTAGAGTATGATGGTTTTTCACCGAGTATTATATTCGGCACTCTAAGGGAACTTCCACCAATTATTTCTTCTCTCTGCCACGTATTTTGCTGAGGACAAGTCGTCAACTTTCCTTCGTCGGCGATGGCTTTCGCATAAGGATTCGACAAGGGGTTCTGGACGTTTTTGGTCACTGTTGACGAACAGAGGCTGTTCCAGGGAGGAAGCGGATTTTTGCTTCCATGAGAGTACAATCATAGGCTTTTGAGGTAATAAATCATTATTTAACGCTGTTGATGAGTCTGTGTTTGTGGAATGAAATACTCTCTGTTGTTCTTTCCAGGTTAGCGCATAATTTACTCTCTGTGACGCTAAAATACTAATCTGTATATGGTTTTTGCAGATAGGGAGAGAAGGACGGAAAATGACTGTTTTGTTGTTGTAAAAAGTCCGTTTTGTGCAGGCCCACGTGCTCGATGAGATATTTAAAGATGACATGTTTTAAGGTGGTGGGTGAGGGGTAGCTGACATGTTTAGTGCACCGATGATTTCTGTTTGCAGCCTTCGTACGTTTCGTTTCGGTTTCCTGTAACCGCTGCACGGCTGCCTTTGGCGGGACACTGCTAGCTGCAGACGTTGGAGCTGGGACCTGAGGAAGCTACGCTAACCGGCTAACCAGCAAACCGGCTAACCAGCAGACCGGCTAACCAGCGAACCGGCTAACCAGCAACCCGGCTAACCAGCATACCGGCTAACCAGCATACAGAAAGAAAGCTAAGTGCACCGTGTCTTACGCACCCCGTTGACCACCGTTGTCTTTTCTTATCTGTGATTTCATTGGAGTAGTGACAACGTGGGGTGTGTGACACCTGCATGAACTAGAGCTTTTTGAACAGAACATTCTCATTTGACTGTATTTACACGGGATCAGCGTGTTACTTTAATTTTCTATATACCACTGGCATTTTGTCAGTGACCACGGGTTTTTTACGTGTTGAGAACGTAAAAGGAACATATTTTGAGTGAAGGCTCGAGGGAGGTGGCGAGTTTATACATAAACAGGCGTCTGAAACTTATACTTTTGTTGACTCTATTTAATTGTATGACTGCGAGAGTGGATCGTGGTGTGGTTAGTTAATTAGTAGTAATTAACCGGTTCATAATCACCTTAAGTGATATATTGAAACGTGACAGTGAGAGTGTGTGTGTGTGTGTGTGTGTGTGCTCAAGAGAATTCAATTTCCAGATTTCTTTCAATCGCGCACGGCACATACACACACACACACACACATACACACACACACAGAGAAAGGAAAGGAGAGAGAGGCAGAAAGAGAATTCGATTTCCAGCATATGAGTTTCTTTCAACCGCACACACACGAACACACACTACACACACACACGAACACACACCCCACACACACGAACACACACCCCACACACACAAACGCACACCCCACAGATACAAACTCTATGTTAAAAAACAAAATCTCTTCGCAAAGAAAGAGTCTCCTTAAATCACCATTTTTGTTATCTCCCCTGCACTATCCGTTAGTATGGGTTAGTCTTTAGACTTGTATGTTGGGGGATAACTCCAGTCTTATTGTCTTCCCCTGCCCCAGAAAATGTCTTGTCTTGTGTAGGGATACAACTCGTCTGTTTTGACAGCATTTAATTTGTGTGCTTTTATTCCGATCTGGTAATTATGTATTGTTTAGGACTGTGTTTTTAGGATTTTAATAAATTATAAACAGAAACATTTATTGTTGGTGTTTTTGTGTGTGTGCGTGTAAGTGTGTGTTTGTAAGTGTGTGTTTGTAAGTGTGTGTGTGTGTGTGTGCGTGTTCGTGTGACTGTGTGCATTAGTGAGACTGTGATCATACTCATTATAATCATAGTCTTTTATTTTTTTATGATGTTTCTTTATTATACATTCTTATTCTATTGATTGGAAATGGTTATTGTTACAATGTAATTTCCATATGGATTAATAAAATTGAGTTGAGTTGAGTTGAATTGAGTTGAGTTGAGTTGAGTTGAGTTGAGTTGAGTGTGCGTGTGTGAGTTTGTAAGTGCGTGTTCGTGTGAGTGTGAGTGTGTGTGCGTGTTTGTGAGTGAGTGTTGCGTGTTCGTGTGTGTGTGAGTGAGTGTTGCGTGTCCGTGTGCGTGTGAGTGAGTGTTGCGTGTTCGTGTGTTTGTGATTGAGTGTTCGTGCGCGTGTGTGTGTGTGTATGTATGTGTGTGTGTGTGTGCGCTCAAGAGAATTCAATTTCCAGATTTCTTTCAACCGCGCACGACACATACACACACAGAGAAAGGAAAGGAGAGAGAGGCAGAAAGAGAATTCGATTTCCAGCATATGAGTTTCTTTCAACCGCACACACACATACACACACACACACACACATACACATACACACACACACACACACACACACACACCCATTGCACTTCGCTCATAGCGGTTACAAAGTATGTTTGAATACAGGCCGTGTGAGAAGGGCACTTTGTACTCGGAGAACGTACTCTGAGCAGGCTGTGTAGCTCAGTCTTCGGGTTGCTTTGCGTGGACTGGGTGGCCGAGTGGTAACGCACTTGCGCTCGGAAGCGAGAGGTTGCGAGTTCGACCCTGGGTCAGGGCGTTAGCAATTTTCTCCCCCCTTTCCTAACCTAGGTGGTGGGTTCAAGTGCTAGTCTTTCGGATGAGACGAAAAACCGATGTCCCTTCGTGTACACTGCATTGGGGTGTGCACGTTAAAGATCCCACGATTGACAAAAGGGTCTTTCCTGGCAAAATGGTATAGGCATAGATAAAAATGTCCACCAACATACCCGTGTGACTTGGAATAATAGGCCGTGAAAAGTAGGATATGCGCCGAAATGGCTGCGATCTGCTGGCCGATGTGAATGCGTAATATATTGTGTAAAAAAAAAATTCCATCTCACACGGCATAAATAAATCCCTGCGCCTTGAATATGTGCGCGATATAAATTGCATAAAATAAAAAAATAAAAAAATAAAAAAATCCTTGCGCTTAGAACTGTACCCACGGAATACGCGCGATATAAGCCTCATATTGATTGATTGATTGATGATAGGCCCCTGTAGCCGCGCTGAAGCTATATATTATCCTTGGCATTCGATGTCATTAATCCAACAAATAAGCCCACAAATTTGTGGGGCATATTTCCAGTTTGTGGACCACAAAAATAAGGCCAAATATTTGTGGGCCACATTTCCAGTTTGTGGACCACAAAATGAAGGCCAAAACAAAATGTGGGGCACAAAATGTGCGCCATAAAAATAAAGGCAAATAAAAGTAGTCCTTAAATAAAATATGAAGCAAGTTTTTGTGGACCATAAAATTCGATTGATCACTTTCCCGAGAAGTCGGTTTTAAGACACAATAAAACGCTCTTCCTCAGTGGAGTACAGAATAGGGGTGTTGACGATTTTGGCAGTTCAACACGTCCACCAGAGAAATAGTATCGACAAAGAAGTTTAAACACTGACTGCCCTTCTGAAGGAATGCAATCGGGATGTGAATGGTACAGCTGATTTTGGACACGGTCTGCCTTGAATGGGAAGGTTGGCGATGAATCGCACTGTACACTACAGGACATTTTCCTCTCAGTCTCACTGATTTTCAATCATCGGTTTGGATCAACCAGCAGGTAAGTTATTGTTTTGAAAATCCAAGACATGACCATTGCAAACGTGGCCTTTGTAGAACTGAGCAAGATTTATCTGGTGTGTATGTGTGTGTTACTGAGTAACTGGGTGTGACTGAGTCACTGCATGAGTGTGTTTAATTGTTGTGTTCTGTACTGTATCTCTGTGGCTGTGCGTTAGGCCAAAAAAAAAATAGGTGTGGTTACGGTAACATAACCAAAAAAAATAGGGTAGGAAGGTAGGCAATCACTTTTTTTTTTTTTTTTACTTTTTTTCTAATGTGTACAAATTAAACCTACTTGACAGGGAAATAAGTGTGCGACTGGAGCGCTGTCGCTTTCATTGCGTTTTCTGCACTCGTTTCTTTCTCTTTTTTTGACAAATGTAATAAAAAGTTATAGGGTCGGCCCCTAAAAATAGGGTAGGTCGGGTTACCGTAACCACACCTATTTTTTCTTTAGGCCTTACGTCGCTAGCATCCAGATTGCTGGCTTTGGCGCGACGGGTGGGTGTGCGCAGCGACGTCGTTTAGCGACGGCTGGTGGTCAGCGCCGACTTGAATGCCTCAGTAGAGGCTGAGTGGACAACTGTGTTGTCCAGGTGATTCCACTCTATTGTGGATCGTGGGAAGAACGACTGTCTGTATTGTTCGGTGTTGCAGCGTGGTACAGCGAAACACCTGTTGTTGTTTTTTTATATAATTGTCTATGGGGTTGCTACCAACCTTTTTTTACTCAAGTTTATAAAATGCTTGATATATCTGTAATCTACATGCACATAATCAAATGCTGCTGTATCAGTGTATGAACTATGGTTGTAAATGAATAAACAAAACAATTACTGAATTAGTGAGTGATTTGGCTCTGATAGTGAAGTTGAAATAGTACTTATTTCATTTTCAAGACATGTTATGTTAATATTGTTCTTTTTTTTCAGGCCTTCTGAGAAACCAGAGATGATGTGCATCATTCATACAGCTCCTGTCTTCCAGTTCCAACAGTTTACCTTTAAACATGGATACATGTACTGGAGAGGTATCAGGATGACTTGGCGTGGTGCTTTACATTACAGACTACCCCTGAAGAGTAAGTTACACATTTCTTTACCACTTACAGCTTTTGCTTGTCAAATCTGTATGGTAAAATTTATTTATATATATATATAGTAACATTAGGTATTGGTGATGGTAGTCTGAAGCTATAATTATAAACATGTACTGATGTAGATAATTCAGCAGTCTTTTGTTCTTTGTAAATTGTATTACAAGTACATGTACTTTGTAGATGAAATTATTCATACATTTGAAGATGCATAGTAATAGACTAATACTGTGCATGGTAATTGGTATGATGTACTTTGTATACATAAGCAAGGCCTAAAAAAAATAGATGTGGTTACGGTAACCCGACCTACCCTATTTTTAGGGGCCGACCCTATAACTTTTTATTACATTTGTCAAAAAAAAAATGAAAACAAGAAAACGAGTGCAGAAAACGCAATGAAAGCGAAAGCGCTCAAGTGGTCATGCAGACGACAGACGATGCAAGGGAAATTACTAAAAAGGCCCAACAGACGCTTGCCACATGTGACAAAAATGGCGGCATCTTCTTCGGTTGCAAGTGCTACACGCTTGGTTGCTCTGCTATTAAGAAAAAAAAGTATTAAAAAAAAAGTGATTGCCTACCTTCCTACCCTATTTATTTTGGCTATGTTATCTTAACCACACCTATTTTTATTTTTTTTGCCCAATGGTACAAATATCTTTATTTTCTCTCTCGATCTTCCCATCTTAAAGTTTGTTGCAACCCTATACTCATAAAGTGCATTATACTGTTTGTATGAACATTGAACTATTGCAATGCAAGAAAGTAAAACATGAAATAGCTAGAATGAAAGATTTACTCATTACTGGAATTATTGTAAATACAGTCAGTCCTTTCCTTGGCTCACAATCACAGATCTGGCCAGGTTTTTTTTATTAATTTTTTTTTCTTACATGTCCATGATGAATAACTTCAATAAGACTAAGAGTTACAATGTAAATTGTAATACCGCCTGTGTACTTGGATACCTACTTCTACATTCAACACCCTGACTGCCCCTACGCAGAGTTAGAATTTTCTGAATGAATTCACATCACATTTCTCAAGAAAACCAAGGTGTCAACGCTAAATATGTGGCTCATGCTGAATTTAAAAAATAGTATCTTTCCATCACATTCCAGAAAAGCTGCTCACATCAGCAGCATAACAAGATATCATGTTGTTAGAAAGGTTCTTGTGAGGAAGTCTTTTTAATTTTAATGATGAAAGATTATCTTTTTAATTTTAATGATGAAAGTATAAATATATATATCCATGAAATAAATGGTTTTCACAAGAAGGAATGATGGCACCTGTAATATTACAGAACAATGTTTACAGTTTAGTTCATAGTTGTCACTGTCAATATCACCCACACCATTCTCCATCCCACTGATCTTGTGAAGAACAAGTCTTACCTTCCCGCACCCCCACCCCCAACACACACCCTCTTCTCGATACCCAAAACATATCCCCATCAGCGCACAGCAAAGTCTGGATGTGCTCAGTAATACATTTTCTTTATTTTCCAGGAAGTGAGGTGCCGAGATATGACGTGCAGGCAGCTTGCAGAGGGGTGCCTGGCTTTGCTGCGGATGATGATCAGATTCAGTTCATTCTGTGCTGACAGAGCTCCCAGAACTGCTTTAATATAGTCCATCTGAAGATGCTTACACTTACAGAGGTTTTCTGTTGCCTTAGTGGTGAAATGAACATGTAACACATTAACAGTAACATTCTACACAAATAATGTGTGGTGCGGTGTGGATCAAGGGTACATTTTGACTTATGTAAGTTGTCAATTCAGCTAAATACAGGTAGTGTTTGGTATGCAGATATTTTCTTACAGCAACAGCGGTTTGTTTGTTTTTACTACATAAAGTGGTATTATCTTTTATGTTGTTTGAGTGCTTTAAGTTAAGCTGTTCACAGGCAGTATTTTACACACAGGCTTAGCTTTGGGAGATGTGTGTGTATGTTTCAGTCAATGCGTGTTCATGTATAGACTTTGTTTGCAATATTAGAATTTAGATCTTTTAACTGCATTATGCACACGAAACCCCCCGCGGGTTAGGGGGAGTCCCATATTGGTTGGCGGGACGAGAAAGAATTTACCCGATGCTCCCCAGCATGTCGTAAGAGGCGACTAACGGATTCTGTTTCTCCTTCTACCCTTGTTAAGTGTTAATTGTATAGAATATATATAGTCAATTTTTGTAAAGATTTTAGTCAAGCAGTATGTAAGAAATGTTAAGTCCTTTGTACTGGAAACTTGCATTCTCCCAGTAAGGTAATATATTGTACTATGTTGCAAGCCCCTGGAGAAAATTTTTGATTAGTGCTTTTGTGAACAAGAAACAATTGACAAGTGGCTCTATCCCATCTCCCCCCTTCCCCCGTCGCGATATAACCTTCGTGGTTGAAAACGACGTTAAACACCAAATAAAGAAAGAAAGAATGCACATGCAATGTGTTAACCCATGACTTTTTCTTCCTTTGAATCCTAGTCAGTACTGTCTTTATCTTGTTTAAAATTTTCATTGGTTCTGTTTTTGGGTCGTTCTGGTGCATCCTGGATGGTTCAATTCATTCTTTTGTTGTGCTGAAATGTTACTTTTGTAATACCAAGTCTGCCAAGATTTTGTCTTTCACTTGGATGTGGTGAACTTATTTTTTAAAGGCCTGCTCTGCCTCATTAAAACACTTTGCCTCACTGTGTCAGACCTTCATCAGGCTTTTTGCATGGGATAAGAAAATCCTTCCACTTGGTCACATAGCAAAAGTCAGCACCCTGACTTCTTAGTGTGGTGATGTCTTTTCTTATTAATTTATTTCCCCCAAAAGGCATAAGTGTTTTAAACAAAATTATATCTTACAGCTACAGTGGAACCCCCCTTTTAAGACCTCCAGAAATCTGAGAAAATCAGGTCTTGAAAAGAAGGGTGTCTTAAAATGGAGGTAAATTTACAGAGGTTATGAACAGAAAGTCTGAGAAAACAAGGTCTTAAAATGGAGGGGGTCTTAAAAGGGGGGTTCCACTGTATGACTATTGGGGATTATGTGTTTGTAAAGATAGAGCTGAGAATCCTACACAGAATTCTGTGCATAGAAGGCGGCCTGAATCTTGACCCACACTGCTGGCATGACCTTCATAGCTGCATTCAACGCTTTACTTTTACGCTGGTAACTTTACGGTTGCTCTCTCTCTGGATTGTATTGTATGGGGAGATTTATATAGCGCTTGACGTGACGTTTTCTCTAAGCGCTTTACATATTAATTTCTGCCGTGTGAGATGGAATTTTTTACACAATATATCACGCATTCACATCGGCCAGCAAACCTCAAGCCTATTAGGGCGAGCATTCACCTTTCACGGCCTTTATTCCAAGTCACACGGGTATTTGGTGGACATTTTTAGCTATGCCTATTCAATTTTGCCAGGAAAGACCCTTTTGTCAATCGTGGGATCTTTAACGTGTACACGAAGGGACCTCGGTTTTTCGTCTCATCCGAAAGACTAGCACTTGAACCCACCACCTAGGTTAGGAAAGGGGGGAGAAAATAGCGGCCTGACCCAGGGTCGAACACGCAACCTCTAGATTCCGAGCGCAAGTGCGTTACCACTCGGCCACCCAGTCCTAAGCATTGAGCATTTTTATATCAACCAAGGGGAAAAATTAAATGCCTCTGCAGAGATTCGAACCTAGGACCTAGATTTTCAGGCCGATGTCCTAACCACTAGGTGGGTTTTTTTTATTGTAAGATGGATATATATGTCTAGCAGATGCAGCTACATGTACAAATGTGCCAAATTAGAACTTGCATTCTCAGCCTATAATCTTTGGCCATTCATGTGAGTACTAAATATTGTGAATGCATGTGAGACTGCCTTGTTTTACTTTTGTGAAATGTGTGAACTCACTTTGTTTACATCTTTGTGTTAATAAATGCAGTTTATCAGTTACCTCTGTTTGTTTCTTCTGCAAGTATGTCAAATGGCCCACACACACCCTCATGCGCACAGACACACACAAAATCAGATCTCAAGTGTAAGTATTCTTTTTGCAGTTTTATTTTAATGCCCATAATCAGTCAAACAAATATATCATCACACTTGCACCTAAGCTTAAAGGCACAGTAAGCCTCCCGTAAACCATCACAGAGCTCCCCGAGCGTCTACATACAGTACAAGCATACTTCCATTTGAACGCTCACCGAACGGGAACATCCTGGCTGCTTTCTGTCGAGCGTGAGAAATTTTCAAAGAATTTATTTTCGTGGACTTAGCCTTTACCAATAATGGCGCCTCGTTTTGGTGCTGGCTGTAAGCCTCCCGTAAACTACTGTCAGGCTTTTATAGTACACACAGTACAAACACCCTTCCATTTGAACGCTCACCAAACGGGAACATCCTAGGTGCCCAACGTAAAGAGCGAGCAATTTTTAAAGAATTAATTTTGCAGATTGTCAAAAATGAGTTACTTCCCTTCGGGTCTCATTCAGAAAAGCCCGGAAGCAGACGACGGTTTATCAGTACATATCGCCGTTCCTCTCAACAGTCAAAAGCCATCGCTAGAGTTCTTGTGAACCACAGCCGTTTGTTTCGTGCATAAAAACGTGCTATTGTAGATAAGCTTACATCGAGTCGCATTCAAATGACTAACTGACGACTACATGGTGAAAAAGGGAAACTGGATCACACGGGTTCACGATGGCTCAGGGGTAAGATAAACCACGCAAAAATAAATTCTTTGAAAATTGTTCGCTCTTTACGGAGGGCACCTAGGATGTTCTCAATCGGTGAGTGTTTAAATGAAAGGGTGTTTGTACTGTGTGTAAAAGCCTGACCGTATCTGTGATGGTTTACGGGAGGCTTACTGTGCCTTAAACAGCAGCAGTCCTGCATACATATGTAATGTGTAAATGTTTCAGGTCACCATCTGTCCTGGCTTGAACATGCAATAAGAACACCTCTACACAAACACATGTACAGTCAACCGGCTAGCTGCTTCCCTGTAAGGCATATTTTTCTATGAATTAATCGATTTTCTGCAGACAGCAGCCAGGTAGTGGATCTTTAGTATATGTCCAAGCAGACGGTTGATCTTAGTACAACACATCAAGGAAATATTTTTAAAAAACAGACCCAACATCTGACCTTCCAAAGTTCATAATCAATAAAGAAGAATGGTATGTTACTGGAACCCTTTATTTATGACTTAAGGCAATGTGCGGCAGTACAATTACCAAACTTAAACTTGAAGAATACAGTCAAGGAATAACTTGGTTTTCTGAAGTGACTTATTAATATGAATGAAAACATTGTGGATGGATATTGACTGCTGTTGCGATGAAAACTGGCATTTACAGCGTCATATGGGATTTCTAGAAAACGGCTTTACAGCAACATCATACATCAGAAATTCATAATATTTGGCACAAGGATACACATGTATTATCTACAATCATATAGAATGTGTTTGTTTGTTTTTTAAACAACTACAGTTGAATTTAAATTAATTATTGTAATGAATATGCAGTGAGAAATTCGTTCATTCTTATGACAAAAGATATCAAAATTCAACTGTAGTCTGTTGTAAAAAAAATCGTTCTATATGATTGTAGATATGATACATGTGCATCTTTGTGCCAAATATTAGGAAGTTCTGATGTATGATGTCGCTGTTAAACTGTTTCCTAGAAATCCAATGTAACGACTGTTTCCATAGCAACGGCACTCTATGTCAATCAGTATACACAATCCTTCGAAAGCGGTGTATGGCTGCCTAAATGGCGGGGTAAAAACGGTCATACACGTAAAAATCCACTTGTGCAAAAACATGAGTGTACGTGGGAGTTTCAGCCCACCAACACAGAAGAAGAAGTATTCACAATTGTTCTATTTACTTTTATGTCACTTCCCAGAAAACCAGGTTATTCCATGTATTCTCCAAATTCAATTTTACTGCCGCACATTTCCTTAACAAAATGTAAGATTTACTGTACTTTGACCTAGCAGTTTTTGTAAGTGGACAGGCCTTAGTTTTATTTCGGTGGCATAATTCAATGCGCTTCGTCAAAATGTCTCGAATGCAGAGTGGTATCCTTTTAAAGAATAAATTCAGGTACAGCTTCTTTTAAAGAAAAAAAAAATTCACCGAAACCACCAAAACATCTACCTCACTACAGAAAGCAGTCAAAGTGTTGATTTTTGGTCTGTGACCAAGTGGAAGGATGGTCTTATCCCATGTTAAAGGTGAGGACAACTTTTTAAATGAGGCGTAGTGGGCCTTTAAAACATTGACACAAATTTACAATAGCAACAAGTTGTAATGCTCAGTACGACCAATACTGAGCAGGGGCGGATCAGTTGCTTTGTAAGGGGGGGGGGCACTTTGAATCAAAAGTGAATGTGATGGGCGCGAAGCGCCCGAATTCGCCAGGGGGGTCCGGGGGCATGCCCCCCCGGAAAATTTTTTTTGCCCAAAGAAGCAAAATGGTGCCATCTGGTGCCATTTGAACTTAGAAATGGTCATAGAATCAGCTTTCCAAATTTTTTTATTATTTTTTTTCGGGGGGGGGGTGCACGTGCCCCCTGTGCCCCCCCCCCCCCCCCCCCTCGTCTGCCCCTGCTGAGTGGACATTTACTGCCGCTGTAGCTGTAGTTTCCCCATCGATCACAGCTGGACTTGGATAGCACTGCTTTTCATCCACATTCACTGGCCAGGTCTTTTCATCTTCTGTCCCTACTGACAAATGAATGACAAAGGAACTGATCATAAATCCAAACACAATGACAAGAGCAAGTTTTAAGTATGAGTAAGGAGTAAATTGTGTTTGTAACTGACACACACACTAAACCCACATAAATGCCAAGAGCGTAAACATTCTAATTCCCTGGTAGACAAGTTTTAATGCCTACTTTTTAACATATGAAATATAGAAGACACATTCCCTGTCAGCGCTTGCTATCAAATTCAAAAAGCAAAGCAAAGGTGTGTAACATCAATCTGCAGGGCTAGAAAAATCTGCAGGTATTATACTATTAATGTCTGGCAGCTCTCCTGACTGGCCAGGGAAAATCAAACACACACACACATGACACACACACACAATTCAGTTCTCACACACAAACACACACCAACAGTCAGAATATAACCAGAATTTGAGACTGAGAGGGAGGATAAAACACAATATGATCATGTAGCAAAACTCTTACCTGAATTGCCATTAGCATGAAATATTTCCCATTTGAGTCTTGACAGCCTCCGGATCATGAAGGAATCAATCTGCTTCTTCCACTGTGCCGGATCGATGCCAACCTGTAATATATAATATTGGCTGAAGTAACATTCCTCTGAGCACCAATTTTAAAACAGTTAGTTGACAGGACAAGTTGAAGTAGTACTAGGAGCTACATGCAGTATGATATTTACCTATGTGGAGGAACAACAAACACACTGTCCACAGAACCAGATGAATTTACACACTGCACCCTCCCCCATAAAACAACAACAACAAAAAACGACAACAAACGACCAAACCAACATTAACGCTTGATTCTTATGATACTGTGGGACAGTGGCATTGATATCTTTCTAGAATATAAAATGTTATAAGTCCTTTTACATTTAGTGAAGTTTTGACTGAATCAGTGAACTGAATGTGTTCACATAGACTGATATATACTACATTGGGTGTGCACGTTAAAGATCCCACGATTGACAAAAGGGTCTTTCCTGGCAAAATTGCTTAGGCACAGTTAATAATTGTCTACCATACCCGTGTGACTTGGAATAAGGCCGTGAAAGGTAAATATGCGCCGACATGGCTGCAATCTACTGGCCGTATAAAATTTCATCTCACACGGCATCACTGCAGAGCGCCTAGAACTGTACCCACGGAATATGCGCGATATAGCGTCATTGATTGATTGATTGATATAGTGACAGACATACAATGTAGACAAGTTGATGTGTGCATATATATGCATATGTATATTACATAACATGTTTATATGGTATGTATAGCATGTATGCATGTGTGTAGAGCACAAAGGAAAAAAATAATAGAACTTGACACACAGTTTCACTGAGAATGAGATATCCTGACAGTGAGTGAGTGAGTGACTGTTTACAGCAATACATTGTACTTTATTAAACTTAAAGGTACACACTGAAAGTCATGCGCTTCTAGTATTAGTAATGATTCTAATACTGGAGGAACTGCATGATCATCATACTGGTGAAATAAAGCTAAGAGCTTCGAGCAGTTCTGTGGTTTGGACTCTAATTAAGTCAGTAGGTGTTCATTATTTTATTATTATCCCTGAACATGTCATGAATTGTACAAATAAAATGAAAACACTCTCTCAGTCTTGCTCACAGTCACACACACCTCCATATGAGTTATTCTGACCAGAACTTGAGAATCTGAGGGAGGGGAAGGAAAAACAACACTGTATCATAACACTGACAGTTGTACATAATAAAACCTCTTCGCCTTACTCTTACCTGATTTGCGGCAGTGGCATCAAATATTTTACTTCTGTCAGTGACAGCCTCAAGATCATGCAGCAATCGGTTGGCTTTTTCGGCTGAGAGGAGACCTTGAAGTTGAACATACTAGCTCTAGCTCTCTTCTGATTGATGCCAACCTGCAATAAAATAATTGGGAACCGATCAGGTCACCTACTGATTTGAGTATTTCAAGTTAGACTCAATCTTTAAAAACAAAAAGAATTTATAAAATATTATGATCATGCACCTTGAAAAGAGGTTGCAAAAACGTGGTAGACTAGTGGTAATCTTCTTCTTCAAATTAATGAGAAAATCCCTGTTCAGGGCAACTATAGACTACGTGTTGGTTCAGTGAACGATACCTTGCGCCTGTGGACTGACACACACAGTGACTCGAGTGAGTCGAAATGACACATGTTGCAACACATACTACCATAAACCCACTCTCAGTTATAAAACGAAACATGGAAACTTACCTCTGGTTAATATGCAAAGGTTCGCCCGTCCCAATTCTCTCGCATTAGCAAACATCATGATTCTTTCCAAACAGATCGCCTTCGACCGCCATTACTGAACTAAAAACCGAAACGCAGTAGGTCTGAAAACCTCGCTCAACGTCCAAAATAAGGAAGACAAAAAAGAGCCCAAAACATTTTTTTGGGCAAAAACACTGTTTAAGCCCCACAAATATTTGTCCTTATTTTTTATGGAGCTCAATTTGTGCCCCTTATTTTACGCTCCACAAACACAGTTTGTGGCCCACAAAACCAAAATGTGCCCCACAAAAATAAGCCCAAAAATTTGTGGGGCACATTTCGCGTTTGTGGCCCACAAAAATAAGCCCAAAACGTGTGGGATTACTGACATCGAATGCCAAGGATAATATATAGCGATGGATGCTGCGGTTCCGCACTGCCGCCGTTCGGATAACTCAGTGAATGGAGCCAAATCGAAAATAAAGCCAAACTAGCAAAACATACAGTTTACATTTTGATCTTTTGAGTTTTTGTGTCTTTCGGATCCCGTTTTTTGTTTCATCGATCGTTTACTATTAATTTCCAATCAAGAATTTACGTCGCCATTACCGGACGCGATTTCCGGTGATGAAAAAAGCTTGACGTGATAATACCGCGCGCGAAGAGATTCGAAGCAATTCCGTCTGTCAAAATTAAGGCCAGTTCTCACTGGAAAACGAGGACGTCCTAAAACTGTTCAGGTTGAACTTGACTCAAAGCAGAGACATATACATGTATGTATGTCTCTGCTCAAATCGAAGACGGCATCATGACAATGAAAGCCCGATGGACAATTAATTTTGGAATCAAAATCGCAGGCAGAAGAGACGTGTGGCTCTGACTGTGACTACGTCGGAAGAAGGGCTGGAAATTGATTCAGGTTTGTTTCTTTGTCCTCAAATGTTTTTTTTTGATTGTGTGTAATTCAATTTCCATAACTAGTTTATGACAAGCAGACAAAGTATCGTGCCGTGGGCTTGCAGTATCATGCACACGGACACGGAGGAAGGAAGGGGGGGGGGGGGGGGGGTAGAAACTAACTTGCTCTCTGGCTTGGGGGGTGCGGGGAGCAGTTTACTTTAATCTTACACTGATTACCAGTGCTAAGTACACGGAAGAACTGACACGTAACACGGTTACCCAACCGCAACGGACAGGGAGAGACGCAGTTTCGCGCCCAACAATCACCCTCAAAACGGCCCACGCGGGAGCGCCGTAGCGTGCCATGATCGCGAAGCGTTATTTGCAGAAGAATAGCGCGTGTTCTAATTTCTATGACACAGGCATAGAACGACGGAAATTTGACCAATCAGAGCAAACCAGAGCGATGACGTCAGCTGCTCGCGGCGCGGCAGTCGAATGCATCTCTCTGACTGAACCTTCTTGTCAGCTCACTGATACCGCGTTGTGAAAAAAATCGTCGATGTGTGGCCACTCGGCAAATTCCGCGCGACGCACAAAACGGCATGCGGTGCATAGAGCGTAAAACGGCGTCCAAATGTGGTCCCCGCTTAAGGCGTAAGCGGGGACCACATTTGGACGCCGTTTTACGCTCTATGCGCCGCAAGCCGTTTTGTGCGTCGCGCAGGAATTGCCGAGTGGCCACACAGCGACGATTTTTTTCACAACGCGGTATCAGTGGAGCGGGTCTCTCTTCAGTTGCATTCGACTGCCGCGCCGCGAGCAGCTGACGTCATCGCTCTGGTTTGCTCTGATTGGTCAAATTTCCGTCGTTCTACGTCTGTGTCATAGAAATTAGAACACGCGCTATTCTTCTGCAAATAACGCTTCGCGATCATGGCACGCTACGGCGCTCCCGCGTGGGCCGTTTTGAGCATAACTCAAATGTGGACAGGGTCGGACGGGAGTGTATGGACGGGCCTTAAGAGCCCCACTACACCAATCGCTGACGCCACCCCCAACCACCGGGACGTTGAGTGACACACACTTATCCCCTAATTACACGAACCAGCCAACCCATGAGCGGGAACTGTTACCCGCCAATAAGACCTCAGATCAACTCTGACGAAACTATCTACTTAAACACGCAGAGTCAACTACTTGCCAGTGGGAACGCTCAGTCCCCACTATCACAGCTACTGTGATCAAAACCCTCCGAATTTGTGAGGTACACATACAACGAAACCCTCAATTACTGAGAGGTGCTTCAACTCAATCTGCCTCACATTAAGAGAGCAACAGCCCAACCAAGGGCAATATATACGATCTTCTCATCACCGACAGGCAAAACAGCCTTGACTACCGATCTCTACAATACGTTCACCTTCATTGGGAACGCTCAGTCCCTACTATCAAAGCTACTGTGATCATAACCCTCAGAATTTGTGAGGTACACATACAACGAAATCCTCAATCACTGAGAGGTACTTCAACTTAATCTGCCTCACATTAGGAGAGCAACAGCCCAACCAAGAGCAATATATATATGACCTTCTCATCACCGACAGGCAATTAAACAGCTTTGACTACCGATCTCTACAATACGTTTACCTTCATTGGAAACGCTCAGCCTCTACTATCAAAGCTACTGTGATTATAACACTCAGATCTTATGAGGTACACTACAAATCATACATAAATGATTATCTGTTTGTGGAGAAACAAAATAATGAGATGGGTTGAACAAACAACTACACCACTCCCCATATCTACCTGTACCATTAGTACACATAAAAGAACGGAATAAACCCGTTAAAGAAACAGTGACATTTATAATCACTGAGCCTCATATAAGTCTCAATCACTGAGAGGATATTTGGGTAATCAACCACCAGTAGGCTACATGCAAGTACACCCCAACAAGGGAAATTAATAATAGTCATCTCACACCGGTGACACTGTGACGGTTCCCCTACGCTTTGTGTTCGGTGCCCTGACCCTTTGTGTTCGGTTCCCACTCGGTTCCCACACGCCAAAATTCGCGGACAAAACATCCATTTATGGTAGTATTACGCAATGTTGCTCTCTGAGAATGGTCTTGTTAGATCTGTGAGTGTTTACACTACATGCCTAGGTGCTGTTGGATTAAAGGTTTTTGATATTTTAGCCGTTATTAGGTAGAATGCCTTCCACTTTACTGCAAAACTGCATAATTAGTAGCATCGGCAAGAAATATCCTACCAAGAAATGCCTGCTTGGAACTGTCGTTGGTCCAGCAAAAAGTTCAACATGTCTGTAGCAGACAGCCCAAGTTTCAAGATTGTAGGGCCATCCAAACAGCCGTAATAATAAAAACAACAAAAGTAGTCAGTGAAATTGGCTGTGTTCGGTCCCCCCACACTTTTGTGACGTAGGCGTGACGGTTCCCATAATTCATTGTGTCGGTCCCCACTTTCTGTGTCGGACCCCACTTTCGACCTAATTTCTCTGTGACGGACCCCACAACCAGCCTATTTTGTGTCGGTCCCCACACCTTCTTGGATTTATGACTTGCCGGTTACTTGTATCATTGTATTCATTGAATCTAATTGTCTCGGAGTTATTTTTCAGCAAAAACCGGCAAGGCAGCATGCACCTTTTGTGATACCAAGTAAGTCAGATGACATCAGTATGTGTGTGTGTGTGTGTGTGTGAGAGAGAGAGAGAGAGAGAGAGAGAGAGAGAGAGAGAGAGAGAGAGAGAGAGAGAGAGAGAGACTAACTTTATTAGTTTATGCCACGAATAATATATAACATTATTTATCTCTGGGACGGTTCCCAGTATACCAGCAAATTATGTGTTGATCCACCCACACCTTCTTGAACTGGCCTTCCCAATATCTACTCTTAGTCTTACGGCCTTGGAGATATGCAATTTTGCACATTTTTAAAATAAAAGATCCACCTGTCGTATGTGAGATTCAGTTTTCAGAGCAAAATGCTGCCCAGGGACTTCTAGTGGTGATTGAAAAAAAAAAAGAGTACTTGCCTGTGTCAAGTATGTGTCTTTATCCACGCTTGTTGTAAGAGGCAACTTTTCCCAGCTCCTTGTGTTCATGACTGCTTTCTCTTAAAATTAATTACTTTATGACAGTCAGAATACAATGGAACAAGGCTACATAAACCCTGACAGCCTACGACAACGGCCCGACTAAGGCTCAACACCGCGCCAATAAATTCAGCATTGGGCCAATGTTGGGCCATGATTGCTCCGTTTTCGTAGGCTATCAGGGTCAAAGATACATATTGGTAAACTAGTAAAATACATGTTCAGCATCATCAGCAATACCACAAAAGGATTAAAACAAGAAATTCCTCCGATAGGAACTACACCCCCGTCAAAGGGAAATAACCTTCTCAGTTGGTGGCAGTGAGAATGGTTATTTCCCTTTGACCAACGGGGGTGTCCGTCTATACCAGGCCTTGTATAATTTTAATCCACCAATAACTCCCTAACCGTGTGTTTGACTGGTCCCAATTTTTGTAAGGACCGTCTCAGTAATGTATAGAACCTGTTCACCAAGTTTGGTGACGATCGGTCCGTTCATTCTTGAGATCTACTTGCGAACACAAACACATCGAGTGAAACCTATACACACCCCTATACCGGGGGTGTAAAAATCCTATTAGCTGTATGTCAGCGGCACAATGCAACCAGAACCAGCGTTTATGTGGAGTGATCGGGTGCTGGTCACTACCGCGAGCGTCACTACCGCGAGTACCACTACCGCGTCTCACACTAAAGTTGTGTTTCCGTACCCGCGACAGCGTTTTTCCAGCGGTGCGACGAAAATCAAGCACATAGAAAATGACCAGGAGTGTTTCCACACGCGCGACGCGTTAGCGGCGCGACAAGCGGCAAGCGACGCGATTTTTTTGAAAGGGTCCTGGAGCGATTTTTTCGCGTTGTCGCGCGGCAACGCGGGAGTTTACAGATTTTACCGCATGTTTAAAACGCAAGTACGGAAACACGTCACGCGTTTGCGCGCGTTTTCTTTTGTCGCTGCCGCTGTCGCGGGTACGGAAACAGAACTTACCGCGAGTACGATACTACCGCGAGTACGACACTACCGCGAGTATAACACTACCGCGTGTCATACTACCGCGAGTATAACATTACCGCGTGTCATTTTATGACTTCCATGGCTGAAGGCAAAGGTTGAAATGTTTCCTTGAAATATAAAACAAAAAGGCCTGGTCTGTTCTCTGAACACTAATTCAATGTTTGTCATGCTAACCAAGAACTCAAAACGATCAGAACACACTATCAGAATACATATAGAATGGGTTGCTTCCAATCAAAGCCGTTAGAACACAAACTCACAAGAAGTAAGTTTGCATGCGTTCTCTCTACGGTTATGGTACTCGCGGTTGTGGTACGCGCGGTAGTGTGACACGCGGCAGTGTTATACTCGCGGTAGTGTCGTACTCGCGGTAGTGTGACACGCGGTAGTGTTACACGCGGTAGTGTCGTACTCGCCGTAGTGTGACACGCGGTAGTGACGCTCGCGGTAGTGTCGCATAACCGGAGTGATCTGGAAAGGTGTCAATCTCTCTCTCTCTCTCTCTCTCTCTCTCTCTCTCTCTCTCTCTCTCTCTCTCTCTCTCTCTCTCTCACACTCTCTCTCTCTCTCTCTCTCTCTCTCTCACATACACACACACACACACACACACACACATACGGATGTCATCTGACTTACTTGGTATCACAAAAGGTGCTGCCTTGCCGGTTTTTGCTGAAAAATAACTCCGAGACAATTAGATTCAATGAATACAATGATACAAGTAACCGGCAAGTCATAAATCCAAGAAGGTGTGGGGACCGACACAAAATAGGCTGGTTGTGGGGTCCGTCACAGAGAAATTAGGTCGAAAGTGGGGTCCGACACAGAAAGTGGGGACCGACACAATGAATTATGGGAACCGTCACGCCTACGTCACAAAAGTGTGGGGGGACCGAACACAGCCAATTTCACTGACTACTTTTGTTGTTTTTATTATTACGGCTGTTTGGATGGCCCTACAATCTTGAAACTTGGGCTGTCTGCTACAGACATGTTGAACTTTTTGCTGGACCAACGACAGTTCCAAGCAGGCATTTTTTGGTAGGATATTTCTTGCCGATGCTACGAATTATGCAGTTTTGCAGTAAAGTGGAAGGCATTCTACCTAATAACGGCTAAAATATCAAAAACCTTCAATCCAACAGCACCTAGGCATGTAGTGTAAACACTCACAGATCTAACAAGACCATTCTCAGAGAGCAACATTGCGTAATACTACCATAAATGGATGTTTTGTCCGCGAATTTTGGCGTGTGGGAACCGAGTGGGAACCGAACACAAAGGGTCAGGGCACCGAACACAAAGCGTAGGGGAACCGTCACAGTGTCACCGGTGTGCATCTATAAATGATTATTCTCAATCGATGATGAGGATATGGGTTTGAATAGTTGTCCCCTGACGAGGCTACCTTCCCCCAAAAACCTCTATAAAATCACATGTTCAAAGAAGTTGTCCTAACAGCTTGAAACTGTAAATCTTGCCGAAAAGTACCGTCTTTGGGAGAGGTACTTAGGGATCTCTGGGCTACCTACTGCATTTGCCGGGTTTGGCAGACCCTTGATTTTTGCCGCCCAGCTGACGAAGTAAAATTCTGAGATTTGGCCATCCCCAGTAAAGCATGTGATAACTGATATTTTCTGAGAACTGCTAAGACTCTGAACTAAGGCCAAAAAAAATAGGGTAGGAAGGTATTTTTTTTAACTTTTTTTTTCTAATGTGTACAAATTAAACCTACTTGACAGGGAAATAAGTGTGCGACTCGAGCGCTGTTCGCTTTCATTGCGTTTTCTGCACTCGTTTTTTTTATTTTTTTATTGTTTTTTTTTTACAAATGTAATAAAAAGTTATAGGGTCGGCCCCTAAAAATAGGGTAGGTCGGGTTACCGTAACCACACCTTTTTTTTTTAGGCCTAATAGTTCAAATCATGCCTCTGAAGTCTCAATCAATAAATGGTGCTTCATGTGACATGTCCCACAGATACTTTGCCTATTAGGGGCTAGAGAATATCGTTCGATACCGTGCGTGTTTAAAAAAAACACAAAAAAAAAACACACATATACAACACATTTCGTTTTGCGAGATATGGTGCATGTATGACATATACCTTAAAAAGTTCAATTAAATATAAAGAGTAAGACATTCATCTATGACTGGTGTTTTTGTGTGCGTTGGCACGCAACCACACATAATTTAATTAAAAGGAAAAAATTTTTGTGCATTCAATCGCGGTTATGGTAGTTAACTCCCTTGCGTCGTCTTTTCACTGGGAAACCATTACAAAACATTGCACATTAAAATGTTTTGCCCCTGCAGAAGAAATGTAACGGTATATCCCTAAAGTATACGTATATGTTCATGCTAAACATGTCTCACTCTTGTTTTTGTTTTTCTTGATTTGCCTGTAAACAAAACGAACTGGGCGGCACAATTATTTCGGCAACTTGCCGCCCTAGCGCACGCGCGGAGTTGGCGATCCTGTCTAATATAATTATCTGACAAAGAGTAACTTTGTTTTGCTTTTATTTTGTAGGGCGGACGGTGGAAAGGGGAGGGGGGGTGGGGGGGATTGTCGTCAAGGGGGCGTGTCAGTTGCTCTGCAGACGCTCTGCAGTTTTTGATTGGCTGCGAGTGTCGGAGGCTGTCAGCTGGACCAGAGTCCACTTTCAAAGTGCATTGTAGAGACGAGATGTGCAAGCCGGTAGGCGGATGCTCCGCAGACAGCCCGGCCAAGGTACACTTTCGAAGTATCGAAGTATACTTACCCACGGCTACTCAGCCGTGTATTTGACATACTTTCAATCCGCTATGAGCGAGGTGCAATACCTCCTGTATGTGTATATGTAAGTGTGTGTGTGTGTGTGTGTATGTGTGTGTGTGTGTGCGTGTGTACATGTGTGTATGTCTGTCTGTATGCGTATGTGTGTATGTAAGTGTATGTGTGTGTGTGCCTGTATGTATGTGTGTATGTAAGTGTGTGTGTGTGTGTGTCTGTATGTGTGCATGTAAGTGTGTGTGTGTGTGTGTGTGTGTGTGTGTGTGTGTGTGTGTGTGTGTTTGTCTGAGTGAGTGAGAGAGAGAGAGAAAGAGAGAGAGAGAGAAAGAGAAAGAGACAGACAGACAGGTATTATCAGAATGGTTACGATATATTCAACAAAACGCGACAATCACAAACAATCTTCAGATGTACGCAGAGTTTATTTAAATTTAAAAAAAAAGACTATCACCAAAGCATGAAAAAAAATCTATACTCGGTAAATCCATGTGTGTCATCCAATATACGTTCCAGTAGACCAAGCGGACCGGGATGGACTTGGGTGTGTGTAAGTGTGAGTGTACCAGAGATAGCGAGAGAAAGAAAGAGAGAGAGAGAGAGAGAGAGAGAGAGAGAGAGAGAGAGAGAGAGAGAGAGAGAGAGAGAGAGAGAGAGAGAGAGAGAGAGAGAGAGAGAGAGAGAGAGAGAGAGAGAGTGAGTGAGTGTGTGTGTGTGTGTGTGTGTGTGTGTGTGTGTGTGTGTGTGTGTGTGTTTATGTGGGGTTTATAATTCAAAAATGCATACAGAAATAACGATTTAACTCAAGCAAGCAATCACATGAATATAAAATGTCAGACAATTACCAAAATACAGAGACAGTTTGTTTGTTATTAAATATGCGGACTGTATCAATTATACCATTGTTAATAATTACAAGCACAAATACAAGGGGAAAATGCAACAAAAAGTTGCTTCAAGTACTTTCGTAAGATTCAATTGAACTGAACTAATATTTACTTCTTACTCCGATTTTCACCTTTTAGCTGAGGTAAGTATTTTTAAAGACGTTAATATTCACTAGAAACAGTTTAAAACAAGAATCACGGCAAAGCTATGTCAGTATAGTAGACTAGGATAAATTCTCGAAAAGAGGCCTAAATAAAAAGAGGTAGGCATTTGTGGGTAATTAAGGGCAACAGGTTGATTCTTATGGATTTGGGTGTGCTGAATTCATTTCTGCCTGTTGCCAAAGTCAAAAATGCCTATATTCGTTACTATTCAACGGTTTCCAAGATGGCCGCCATGATATCAAGAGACTACTAATTCTCAAACAAATGCTTATATCTTTGGTGTTTTTAGAGATACAGTGTTAATTTTTGGCTAGTTGGTAGATGACCGATAGGCAATGGTTGCCTTGTCAGAGTATTTGACCTTGACCTTAAGTCAAGGTCACATGAGACTTGACAATATTGACTTGTACTGTTTTGTCATGTGTGCATTTTAAGTTGTCTTTTGGCAGTAAACTACTGCGAACTAATCACTAAAAATAAGTGATATTACCCAGTAGGTATTCAGCATTAAAATGAATATACATTGATCATCATTCTGACAAGGTCAAGGTCATTTTGACCCCATATTTCAGATGTGTTTAAACTTGGACGCCATCAAGATTTGCAGTGGCTCATCTGTTGTACACACTGGACATCTGATTCAACAATTACATTTCAGCAGGGGTTCAGATCAATGGTGCACAATCAACTAGGTCAAAGGTCAAGGTCAAAGTCAAAGGTCACTATTTGGACCATTTATTCTCAAAAACGGGGCCTAAAATAGAGATAGGCCATTTGTGAGTAATTATGGTGTGCTCTTCCCATTTCTGCTGTATGACAAAGTGTATATTTGCTAGTTTGTCCTGTATCATTAAATATTCAAAATGGCCGCCACAAGCCTGAAAACTCACCCACACACAAAAACTGACAATTCTTTAAACATAACCACTCTATTTATTATCAACTTTTGTTTCAACATACGTTTGTATCAATAACGTTGCATAATCAGTACAAATTTCAACAACATTTAAGATGTTATGGTATTTCTGTGGCAATTATAAGGCCAAAAAAAAAAAAGTCTGTTTACGGTAACCCGACCGACCCTAGTTTTTAGGCCCGACCCTAATCTTTTTTTTTGATCATCTGAAAAAAAAAACCGCATCCAAAATAGAGCTGTTTGCGCTCAAACAGCAGACGACAGAAGGGAGGTAAGCTCAAAGTACTGTTTATAGTTATGTTGGGCAAAAACAGGGATTGATGAGAAGAAATGAACTGTGAAACATCATAGAGAGGGGAGAAAAAAAAAAAAAAAAGCCGACCTACCGACCCTATTTTTTCACCCTATGTTACCGTAAACAGACCTTTTTTTTTTTTTTTGCCTAACACAATATACACAAATCTGAAGCATGACAAACGTTAATGTTCCATAATACTCTGTCACGAGAAAAAAACTTCCGAAACATGTTGAGAACAAGCTCAGCAACAGGTAAACATATCAGCTATGTACAGGCATTCAGCAAACAATGTCAAATATTCACATTTCATATGGTAAGGTCAATGAACATCACACACGTCCAAAGGGTCACGGTCAGTTCACCACTCGTTAAGACACTCCTCGTGCATTTCCCGGCATTTGCACGCTGCTGTGCATGGTAGCTTCGCCTTTCTGCATCTGCACCTTCCACTGCTGCACTGCTTCTGGCAGGTGCAGAAGATGATGTCTAGGCACGCGTCTGGAACAGACGGAAGGGTTTTCAGGACGGGGAGGAAGACGCCATCCTTCAGTTGCCAGCCCATGCTTTCAATCGGCGGCAGGTTCGGCTTCTTCTCATGAGCTTGTTGCCAGACTGAGGCCTGATAATGAGCTCTCTTGATGTGGAAGCTCAGAGCATCACTGGATGGGGGCAGATTTTCTGGGGCGGTGGCTTTCCGGAACATGATGGTTCTGGCACCATCTGCAGTCTCACAGTTTGAGATGTACAGCTTGCAAACGAACTGCTCTGCTTCTTTTGACGTGTCGTCTGTCAGCTGCCCTTTCCCCAAATTTGCCAGCAGCTGGTGATGTTGCTGAAACACTTTCCACCCAGATACCTTGCCTTGGCCAGACAGGAAAGATGTGAAATCCGAGCCAGTGATGGCGTGGAATCCTATCAAGTTCTGGAGCTTTGCCTTCTGCATGTCAGGTCTCTTGGCAATATTGTGAACTGGGATGTACTGTCTACGCTTTGCTGTGCCAGTTTTCATCCACACTTTCTTGCACTTCATTTTGTCAAAATGTGCAAGAATCAATACAGCTACATCTGTGTCTTGTGAAGAAACAACCAGGCTGGTTGCATCGCTGTTCACACAATGCAGAACAACACGTGTATCACCCTCTTCGTGACTGGCCTCTAGCGGAGTCGTGTCCACGTCTGGCTTGGATGACTCAACTTGAGTTGGATCACTGAAACCACCGGAAACCACAACAGTTTTGTCATCTGGTGCCTGCAGGATGAGTTGCCGAGACAGAAATTTGGCCAGATCAGCTTTGTTCTCAGGGTGAGACATGAAGTTGTCCCATTTGGCTGGCAGGGGTGTGTCCTTAGACTCTATCAGTTTCCTGATGGGCTGAGCTCCTTTGCTCCGCTTCTTTCTTGTTCCACCTTTGATTGACAGCTGATCATACCGATCAAAGACGATGTCGGTGCGTTTAAAGGCATGTCCTTGGGCAAGGAGAGACTTGACGAATGTGTCAGCAAGATCACCAAATGTAGCTGCACCTTGTGGCTTTCCAAGTGCACAAACATGTGCTTGCCCATCAACGACAAGTGTTGCCTTGTCTCCAAGCTCATGTGCTTCAATGCCTGGAGGACAGTTTACACCACTTGTGAGGATTTTAAGCAAGCTTGCTTTTGATCCTGACCTTAAACTGCCATCAGTTTCAGCAAGTGAAGGGGGTACTGGCATCAGCTCATGCTTCATGATCACAGAAAGATCAACACTGCGCCCTGCTTCATAGGCCGTGATCAACCGCTGAAGAATCTTTCTGTCAGCTTTGACCGTCTTTTGTTTCCCACTCTTTGCATCCTTCTGCTTCACCTCGTACAGACTGGCAAATGTCAGAGGCTTGTTCTTAGGCAGGGCATCGCGGAATTTCACTTTCCTCTCTTCACAGGGCACAAGTCTCTCCCGAACAAATGTTTTCACCTGTTCTTGTCCTTTTTCACGTGCTGTCAACAGGTTTTCTTCGATGTTCTTGGTTGTAAGATCCTTCGATGCAATGTTCTGCAGATCTTCAGGCACATCCAGAGAAAAAACCTTGAAGCGTTTAAGGTTGTCAAACAACTTTTCTTCATCAGTTTTGTCTTGTCTTTTTCTGGCCTTGTTGCATTCGTTGCGAATGCTCTTCTCGTCAACCTCTGCTCCAAAGACTGCTCTTGTTTCTCCTGCAATGTGAGATCGGAGATTGAACGAGAGGGCCCAACGGTTCAGAGCAGACGGTGTCTTTGTGATGCCCACAATCCCTCCACATGACTTTCCAATCCCGTTCAGCCATTCTTGACTTTGATCTGGGTCCACCTGGTTGAACTTGCTCTGGCTCCTCTTCACAACAAAGTGCCCAGCTTCAAATTCCTTCTTCACTTCTTCGGGGAGCTGATTCATTTCACTGACGTAGACTGTGCCCCATCGAGCATAGTTGGTATGATTATATCTCATGAAGTAGGGGAGCATTGCCGTGAAAGCTTGAAGATGCAGATTCCAGTCGCCATCTCTACTGGCGCGTGTGAACTGGAGGAGAATTTCTACCATCTTCAGGTACTCCCACCAGAACTGGAAGTTTGGATTGGCCCGCGAAGCAGCAAACGAGTCCACAAGGTCTGTGAAGCGTTTGTTGGCAAGAAGATGTACAAGTGCTGCTGTGTCATCACGAACCATCTCGTCTTCAATCTCTTGTGCGAGCTCATCATCACTGCCGTGGACGTACTGCGGCAGCTGTGGTAGGAGTATTCTCCACAAGGCTTGCCAGGTCAACTTATCAGTTCGCATCCCTCTGACATAGGACTTGCCTGCCAGCACCTGTTCAGCTGTTTTCGGGCCAAGGACATTGCTCTCGACCCACAGATCCAGAAGACCAGAGCACTCCATGTGACGCCCGATGGCTTTGAGGAAGTTGAGGGACGTATGGAGACCACCGAGCCTCACTACCAGCAGATTCTGATATTCAGCTTTAGCCCATTTGAGATTTGTGTATATTGTGTTATAATTGCCACAGAAATACCATAACATCTTAAATGTTGTTGAAATTTGTACTGATTATGCAACGTTATTGATACAAACGTATGTTGAAACAAAAGTTGATAATAAATAGAGTGGTTATGTTTAAAGAATTGTCAGTTTTTGTGTGTGGGTGAGTTTTCAGGCTTGTGGCGGCCATTTTGAATATTTAATGATACAGGACAAACTAGCAAATATACACTTTGTCATACAGCAGAAATGGGAAGAGCACACCATAATTACTCACAAATGGCCTATCTCTATTTTAGGCCCCGTTTTTGAGAATAAATGGTCCAAATAGTGACCTTTGACTTTGACCTTGACCTTGACCTTTGACCTAGTTGATTGTGCACCATTGATCTGAACCCCTGCTGAAATGTAATTGTTGAATCAGATGTCCAGTGTGTACAACAGATGAGCCACTGCAAATCTTGATGGCGTCCAAGTTTAAACACATCTGAAATATGGGGTCAGAATGACCTTGACCTTGTCAGAATGATGATCAATGTATATTCATTTTAATGCTGAATACCTACTGGGTAATATCACTTATTTTTAGTGATTAGTTCGCAGTAGTTTACTGCCAAAAGACAACTTAAAATGCACACATGACAAAACAATACAAGTCAATATTGTCAAGTCTCATGTGACCTTGACTTAAGGTCAAGGTCAAATACTCTGACAAGGCAACCATTGCCTATCGGTCATCTACCAACTAGCCAAAAATAAACACTGTATCTCTAAAAACACCAAAGATATAAGCATTTGTTTGAGAATTAGTAGTCTCTTGATATCATGGCGGCCATCTTGGAAACCGTTGAATAGTAACGAATATAGGCATTTTTGACTTTGGCAACAGGCAGAAATGGATTCAGCACACCCAAATCTATAAGAAACAACCTGTTGCCATTAATTACCCACAAATGCCCGAGGGTGTTAGATTTTCTGAAATCTGTCCTAGTCTATAGGTCATACGCTCTGTTTATGACGTCGGTTTCCTGTTTTGCAACGAGGGTTGGTTTGTTTGTTTTGTTTAACGTTCCTACAACCATTATGGCTATCAGGCACAGATCTTAGTTAACATGGTGGTCTCGGTTTTTAAAACTAGTTTCGTTTAGGTCTACCCCAGTAAAAAATGAAGATGGTTCTGAAAAGCTTTTGTCTTTTCACAAGTGTTACATCAAATCTTGTTTACAATCTTGAACTCATTGAAAAAGTTAAAAATCGTGTCCGGGGGGGGGGGGGGACGTCTGGTATAAAGGAATGGAAACAAAAGAGAGAATAACTCGACTTATAGAGACAGCACCCTTGGAACATTGACATCCATAAAGAACATCAGCACCAATAAAAACCCAGAGATATTCATTCCCGCTTCGGTAATTACCCTGATTTTTGTCCTATCAGTGTGTTTGCCAGACATGGCCTTTGGGGTAGTCTTAATGGCCTCAAATATGGTAACAGAAGGTTACCTATAATCATACCGAACCTCAAGTGACACAAAGCTGACCTTGACAATCAATAGTTCAACTCAACAATAGTTATTCATGACAAATGTTTAACCTCATGACATTTTACACAACAACACTCATGAATGGAAAAATGGTTAGGACGTACACAGTTTGAAATAGGCACATTATATCAGTAATTTGTTTTTGAACAAAATCGACGCGGGTGTACTCAGTGAAATTACAAAAAGATTATCTACAATTTCATTAAAAGGTTCCTAAAAACAAAACTGATACTCATTATTACGTGTAACAGATAACACACGGTATTGCTTTGACATCACACTGAACTTACGAATTGTTCATGAATTAATATTGTGAAATATTGATAATTTCAGAGGTTATTGCACATTATTTTGGTTGGCAATAGGTGTGCTTATTAATACGGATACTGATGTGATTTTACATTTCTTTGTTGTTTTGAATTGCCTTAAGTATCTTTTACTAAAATGTATGTTTTTTGTCTTAGATACGTCTCAAAACTTATTAATGTACTCATTCAATGGACAATAGTTTTTGTTATTGTTATTGTATTATCATACCTAAATTCACTTAAGACAATCCGCCTCGAAAGGAGAACATAAAACCCCACTAAATTTGCTAATTACACAAAGGCCAGTTTAAGCAGTAACCTGACTATAAGAAAAAATCCACAGCATAAATCTGAAAAATGAAAAAAAAGAAAGAAAACATGAAGCTGATCTTTGAAGCCAACATTAACATTGCCTCATAACAATACACACTGAAGAAAGAAAATGTTTTGTTTAAAATAGAATACTTTGAGACGTTATGTTCTGCCGATCCCATTCCCGCTCAAAATGAAATGCAAATACATAAGATTAAATAACATCTCATCACATCACAGGTCATTTAATTTCCAGGCATAAAAAAGCAAAGAGCAAAACAACAAAAATGTCCAGGAGTGCATTATTGCACAGGCAAACCCCTACAACCATCAGGTGCCCGGATGACAATTACGAAGACGCCATATTGAAACCCCATCAGCCAGAGGCGTTGCAGCTGGCAGGGATGGCAGCCTTGTTGGTGTCGACATGACCACACACTTTGGTCGCTGGGTCGAAGAAGAGAGTGATGGGATGACATTCCTTTCTTGTCGCCTGCTGGTTGACACAGCGGTAGTAGGCGTTGTGGTCGCATGGATCGGGCAAGTGGGTGTCAGAGGCAGAGCAACTCACTGCTTGAGTCGCCTTCTTGATGCAGGTGTAGTGACTCTGAGACCAGATGGAGCCCGTGCGACAAGGTTTCACGCAGGCGTTGCCCGAAGCATCACACTCGATGAACCTGCAAATCATATGAACAACACAGAATGAACACAGAGGATTTGTCCGACTCGTCACATTCGACGGGCGAAGTGGCGCAGTGGTAAGACGTCGGCTTCCTAATCGGGAGGTCGTGAGTTCGAATAACGGTCGCTGCCGCATGGTGGGTTAAGAGTGGAGATTTTTCCGATCTCCCAGGTCAACTTATGTGAAGACCTGCTAGTGACTTAACCCCCTTCGTGTGTACACGCAAGCACAAGATCAAGTGCGCACGGAAAAGATCCTGTAATCCATGTCGGAGTTCGGTGGGTTATGGAAACACGAAAATACCCAGCATGCCTACCCAACGAAAGCGGAGTGAAGCTGACTGCTCTCAGAGTAGAGTTTGGGGAACCCAAATGGGCAAAACGAGCTCACACGTCACCAGAATTTCTGGAACGCTGAAGAAGAAGAAGAAGAAGATGAACCTGCAAATCATATGAACAACATAGAATTAACACAGAGGATTTGTCCTACTCGTCACACTCGATGAATCTGCAGCTCATAACAATGAGCAACATAGAATGAACACAGAGCATCTGTCTGTTGATCCCGTGTCAGATGGAGGACAGGGGACAATGCTTCACACAGGCTTTGCGGGACTATAGTCACATTGAATGAACCCAAATATCATAATTATGAACTTCACGGAATTAACACAAATAATTCATGTTGCCATGTGTGTTGTGATCTAGATAAGCATGAACATTATACCAGTGTCTGAGAGTTATTGTAGAATTCGTGCAATGGCCCGTAAAGTAATCCAGCGACCACATAAAAGACACGACTCCAGGCTGTACCGAATTCGTCACAGTGGGTGAACCCCAATTATGTACAAGCTTTACTGTATCAGCGAAAAGAAGTTCACCAGAGAAACTCGGACTAATCTAGTCTGCAACTGGAAGATTGAGGAGAGGAAGATTATTTTTTTCATTAATTGTGTCGATAAATAAGGCAACAACACTTTCCGAATGTAAGATCAAATCGACACTGTGGAGTGAAAGTTTAACATAACAAACTAGTGAATGATAATTGCGTCGGATGATACGATTTCTACTTTAGAGTTATGAGTTTATGATGACACCAACAGAACATTTAGTAACGAATACACATAAGCTTACTAATTAAAGTTACTGAATATGAGGTAGAAGGCACTATATTCAAAAGACTCACTTGGTTTCATCGGGGATGTATGTGTGAAAGAATTTGTCGTTAGCCACAGCATTAGCGGTGCAAGGGTTTGCAACAGAATTGGTAAGAGGCGTTTGACAAATCTTAGAGGGTGTCGGGGTTGGCTTTTCTGTGACTGGTGTTTGATCAGGGGAGGTAAATCCACACTCGCGTGTCTGGGTGTTGAAAGTGACGCCCCCTGGGCAGAGCGTGATGTAGTAGCGGCCCTTTACGTCACACTGAAATCGTCAGAACCAGGGTATCAGTGTACGATCTGAGGTTAAAGTGGAAGTGAAACTTATGGCGAACCATACATGAAAAATGAAATAAAGCCAAACATAATATCTTACCTGCAAGAACTTGGTGGGGTCATAGGGGTAGGGGTGTCTCAACAGATCCTCCTCCAGATTGCTGGTCGTGCATGGGTTGTCAACAGGGTAGTTGGCATCGTCACCTGCAAGACCGACATTCAGATCACTCACTATACTCTCTGCAGATACTTTTCGAGTACAAGTAGTGGGATCTATATTCTCATTTAGAATAAGACAATTCAATTCGAAACAGTACGAGGCTGGTAACAAACACTGTTTTTGAAAAAAATAAAAGGAAGAACTCGCATATATATTCACTCTCACTCGACTAATCAAGTAATCAAGCAAAAATAGAAGAAAAACAATATTTTGGAAAAAAGAGTGGGAGCTAATGGATTGTCCAAAACTCTATTATGCAATTTATTAAATCATTTAAAAATCATTACTGTTAAAATAATGAACTGCTGACAGACAACGGAAGGAAAAACAATCCATCTATCAAGCCAAACACTCATGTATACGCATCCACGCTTGCATGCGTGCATTCATCCGTTCAAATCATCCCAAGGACTGACTTTTTTCACACAGATTGGCCTTGACCACATCATTGTTGACGCAGGGCCGACGGACACCGTCTTCCTCACAGACCACTGTGATATCTGAGAGAGAAAACAACCACAGGGATGACGTTGCCGCGTTGATAGCAATATGTCCACTAAATTAGCGGTAACTAGTACAAGATACAGGAATTTAAAGTCGGCAGCCCGTTATGAAAACCAAATGTTGTTTCGTTTGGTCAGTTCTTCCTGTCAAATTCAATGTAATTACTGTGTTTTAGACTTAACATGGCTGGTTAATCGTACCAGCTAGTGACTGGTTTCTGTAAGCATCAGAATTCATACTTGTACAGAGATAACGGTTTGGACAATGGCTTGTGCTATCACTAAACCGATATACTCATTACGCATTATCCAAATAAGCGGTTTTATACATCTATTTAATAGTAAGATGTTATTGTATGCCAATAATCTCCTCATCTCCAGATGTAGACCAAAACTGACAAGTACAACCTCTTTAAAAAAACAACAACACTTCAGCATGTTATACTACCACAGGTGAACTACTGCTGGTGTTACTGCTGATGTATCCTCTACATTACTTCTCTTATTACATCTAAATGTACTACTAATAACAATTGACGATGTCTACATCAATTGGGCTCCACTGTCATTGTAGAGTATTATTGTTTTGTCATACCTCCGTCTCATCTACTCTGCAATCTTCCTCCACCACGACCGACACCACCACTACTGACCCCCCCCCCCCCCCCCCCCCCCACCACCGACACCACCACCATCTGCTTACCTCTTGTGCGGACCACCTCTAGGGTCCAAGAGTAGTCGCTACAATTCCTCAGGGCGGCAGCGGAGGCAGGCAGGCGTGTTCCGACCACTGAGATGAACAGCGTAGTTCCGCTTGGCAGAGTTTCCGTCAGGGTCAGTGTAGCCGGGGCATCAGGCGTTGCGCGGTATCGGTCATCGTACACAGCCGGACCAGGCTTGGGGTCAGTGGTGGACACGTAGATGTTCAGGATTCCGCAGGGCACCGAAGCGACCTGTGGGAGAAAAGAAGAGGTGAGGTTGCTTTTTAAGTTTTTTATCGTTTCTTCAGAAGGTATTGCTATCCGAGACCGATGCGAGTTTGTTTCCTGTTTCAGTTCCCATGGCAAGCTCCATATTAAGTCACATTCAGGTCTATCATTGCAACATTCTAAGAGTCCATCAGTTTCACATTTTTACAGGTGCTGTTAACTCCTGCTTGTCTTAGAGTCTCCAACATAAAGAACACCTTCAAGTCTTTCTTTGGCATCGTGACCAAAATATAACTGCCCTGAAAGGCCAATTTCGATTGGATACATGTTACTGGTCTCATGGGAGAGGTAGGTTACACCAAAGGTGCCATGTAGACATACCGTGTACCATGTACAATAGCTTGCGGCGCAGAGTGCATGCGATACCCGAATTACACCTTGATAGAGCCGAACGTGAGTGACTTTGGGCAAAGGGAAATCAATAGCCTACAATTATAGCCTGGAGGTTTGCAAAAGGATAAGTAAGAGTCATATAGCAACCAGACCTCATCAACAACAGTTCTCACAAGCTCACGGATATCTTCTCAAGCACATAAAAAGCTAGGAGGGCCAATAGTTACTCCTGTGGACGTGTAGTGACAAGGGGTACAACCGCGTTGCCGAGCCACACGTGCTAAACAAAACCAGCAGAAAGAGACTGTTACGCTGGAACATACCAAGGTGGACATTGTAGAGGGAATGCTGTACTTGCCCAAATAGATCAGACCTTATAATACCACATTAGCTCTATAGATCTACTGTAAGACAGGTGAGTCTTTTTTTAATTCTATTTCTGTGCTTGGCTGGGTTTCCTTGTTTTCTTCTTCTACTGTACGATGGAGTTAAGTTCTTCACAATCTTCTTATTTTCATTATCTGTTCAAACATCAAACATTGGTAGCCGTATATTGGTTGAAGACACGTTAAAAACCAATATCAAACAAACCATCATGAATACATAAGCCACAATACGCACTCAGACAGACAGGCAGGATGGTATGCAAACAACAAAACAGATAAAAAGCAAACAGACAAACAGACAAATAGACAGACTGACAAACAAACGCTATCTCTCTCCTCTCTCTAAATTAATTGACTTACAATGGTTTTGTTTGTTTGCACTTTCGTCTCGATTTCCTTCGTTGTTGTGTTTTTTGTCAGGGTCCCATTCACATTATCGTTGAACTTCAAGTTGGCTGCAAAAAAACACCCAACACAGATATATTTGATAACAAAAAGGTTAGGATGCTGAGAAGAAGACGAGATTAAGAATCGTTCCTGTTTCCTGCTTTTCGCTAATAGGGTCTGAGGATCTAGCACGGCCACCAACATCGAACGCAGAAGAAGAAGAAGAAGCTAATGTTATGTTGAAGCATATTATCTTGCCTTTTACAAGTTCTGGAAGCATTGCCAATTACAATCAAAAAGGAGAAGAATAAGAAGCAGAAGAAGAAGAAGAAGAAGAAGAAGAAGAAGAAGAAGAAGAAGAAGAAGAACGAAATGATAAAATGCATCGATAACAAAAAAAATATTTGGTTTTTTTTAAAGCTAGAGCATCTTAATATGTCAATCGTTCAACATGTAATTCACCGTCACAAGTGCTCTTCTGGATCTCAGCGATGATGGACTGGATGTGGTCAAAAGAGGTCAAGGTCAGAACGTGGGAACAGATTGGTTCACTGGCTGCAGCCTTCAGTTCCCTTCGGTTATAGTTACCAACTCCAACAGCGAAAACCGTCGTTCCTTTGTCCTGTCAGCAAAAATGCCAAAATATATGCTTGGATTTGTTTCAACACAGATGTAAAGGCTACTACTATACTTCATGCACATTTTTTTTTATACACATTCATAACTTCAAATCTTGCCTACATGATTCTCGCATCCATTGTCTTACACCCTCAACCCTTGATAGGACGGAATATAATCCGGTGAACAACGTGGGAAAACGTCGCCAAGCCAAACGTAGTCTAAACAACTGTGTAAATACATGAGGATGAAAGTCGCTTGTTCATTTCAATGCTTGTTATTCTCTCAGGTGCCAGGGGAAAAGGTTCCGTACAACTCTCGCTTACTCTATTACACATGTCGTATGCATAAAGAGCGATTACTTCCCTTTGGTTATTTGCTATGTGTAAATACAAACAAAGAAAAAACACTAACAAAAGGAGGAGGGTATGACAAAAAAGGAGACGAAATTAAAGAAGAAAGAAGAGGAAAAAGCAAAAAAGGCCGGGGCGAATGAAGATAAGTCGGTGGAGGAGATAATGAGCACGTTAAAAAAGAAGAACAAAAACAAGAACAAGAGGAGGAGGAGGAGTGAGAAGAAGGAGACAACCAAAAAGAAGACTATTTACATGACCACGAAGAAAATACCTTCAAAGCGTGTGCAGACTGATTTGTAGCATAAAAGTGAGACTGGCCATCAGTGACAAGGACAGCCACCTTCTTAGCATCACTTCTCGCACCAGCAGATGAATTGTACAGAGTAATAGCTGCCTGGTCAAGTCCTACTGCCGTGTTCGTACCTCTGTCCACTGCAATCCCCAAATGTTAAAACAAATCTCATTGTAATATTTACAAATTCAGATTAAGTTGAGGTTTAGACTTAAATACTCACTGTATTTCTCAGGTGATCCGGTTTCATTCGTGATTTTAAGCATTGGTTCTCGTTAATCACCTCTCAACAGATTTGAATTTACAATGACATCTAAACACATTTCATTTGCTTTGAAGGTAACAAAAATCCCAGCTGCCTTCTGGCTGATGTGATTAGAACGACAAGATGGAATGAGTTCTCGAACCTACAGAGAGGCGCCAAAAGTATGGCACATTGAAAAACGTACATTTTCAGCGTCACAACAAAACAATACACTCAAAGTTAAAATCAATAACGAAGAGATATCATAAGTGCCAAAACATGACGACATTATAGTATTTTGTTACTCAACTCTCAACTCTCAACTCAACTCAAATGGCTTCAATTTATGTATTCTTTCAATTAGTACGTCAACAGGCGTTCGGTAGACTTGATGCTGGGTAGTCAGTGCAGCAAGTTGCTAAGGCGTTTGTTAAATTACCACTGTCTTTTGCCTGTATTGTCGTTTTCATGCCAACAACAGTACCCACGTCTTGCTAAGAAGTGGTAGACTCCGAGTTACAGAACCACGTCAAGATCGCCATTTTGTTCATTAGCACCAGCGAGATCTACTCGAAACTGCCGCCAACACAACCCATAACTCAATCGGCGTGCATGGACAACCCGTCAGTGTCTATCGGCATCCCGTGACGTCCTGCTCGCCATCGCCTTGATCGCCTGACCTGGGCCTAGCAGCATGCCCACTTCACCATCAGGACTGGCACAACATGCTATCACCCTAATGACCTTTTTGGGATGCTTTCTGTTTTGGTTATTTCGTTTCATTTGTATTGTTAGCTCGAAATAATGAATTCAACATTAAATTCATGGGTAACCCAACAACAATGCAGCATTTACTATTTCTCTCACTTCTTCAAAGCATTAAAACTCTTCCATATACAGAAGATAACGGTTTTCGTACACATCAGGATCAGACTTTGGGTTAGTGGTGGACATAATTATAGATGTTCAGGATTTTGCAGATTGTCCTTTTCCGTCAGTGATGAAATTACATGTATATTACTCTATAATAATGAAAAGGCACATTAACTACATGTGGTCCTTTTGAAGTTATATATTACCACAAAGCACTGAGAGTATTACGTAGTAGTCATTTGGACATTTAAAGTAAGAATAAAATAACTTACGTTTAGGCGTAGTCAACATTTTACTACGGGCCTGCATATTCGTGGTGTAGTCGTTGAAGTCAAAATGAACCACAACAGTGGTACTGTAGACGATATCGGCAACACGCACGATTGAAACGTCCATGGCATCGATGACGTCAGCAGCGAAGTTTAGCATCAGCTGATAGTCGGAGTTCCCGACGCTGCCAGAACTGTCCAGTATAAAAACCAGGTCAAGTTTGTCGTTACATTCTGAAATGAAAAAGTGTACGTCAAGTTAATCGTGGAAAACATAACAAAAACTTTGAACTGAAAATAAGAAAGATAAAACCAATGTGTACCAGTGTACCTTCCTTTTTCCGACCTATGAACGTTTTTGCTTTTTTCATGTTGATTGCATAATTTAAAAGCTCGGCATAACAATAAGTGGAGTAACTGTTTTCAACCGCATTTTTGATATTAGACTTCGCTTGACTTCTCGTCATACTGTAACACTTGTTGTTATTGTATCGAAGGTTCTCCGCCAGTCAACTTTCCTCAGTAATTTACAGTGTGGCAATCTAGCAGTATATTTAATCAGAATGCCCAGTAAGGAAAATAAGCCCAAAAAATAACAGAGTGCAGTAAGTAAGAAAGAAACTACATCTCTGAAACTGAAATTCTGTTTTAACTCTTAGAGTAACACATACAAGTTAAGTGCATTTTACTTCAGCGGTATGTTTATATGATTGGAAATGTAATTAATGCAAACGAAAACAGCTGTGATTTGCTTCTGTGAAAAGATGTGTCGACAGAAAGCTGTTTCAATCCTCAATCGTCTCCGAAATGTTACCTATTTCAGTCACTGCACCGGCATTGTTGATGAAAGTCTTTCTCTGCTCGCCGTACATTTCCAGCCACAGATCTGCCTGTTCAGTGATGTTGCCCGGCATAGTTCGAGACCCCAAGGTCAGCAGAGTGGACAGAGCCGCGGCCAAACCAGAATAAAGCGGTTTGCGCAGGTCAGACCACGTGACAGCCGGCCAGTCAATACCAAAGGAGGATGTGATGTTATTGCAAGCTGATTGGATGTAGACGTTGGAGCAAGCTTTGGTTGCATCGAACATGGTTTCGTTGACCTGTAAAAGAGATGTTTACATGAGCCAAGCCAAGCTCTGTCGATTACCAGTAGTTCAACAGATTTTGCGTTAGAAATAACGGGAACGAAATTGTCAACAAGTTATTCTTGCAGTTTTTGTTTTGTTTTGTTTTGTGTGTGCATTTGACAGACTTTCGTAAAGAAATGAAGCTATTGCTTCGTCATTGCAACTTAGTACGACTGCATGGACACCGCCACCAAGTGGCCGATTCTATTGAATGCATCCATATTGCCTTCGCGTTGATAGCAGTTTGCAAACACCGAGCGGGACCACTCGTAGCAGATGGTAGAAACCAGAAGTTGCCCGATTCCAGTGTTGCTCTCCTCTAGCACCATTATCGGACAACCGCGCTAATCCGACAGAAAATGTGATTATCCGTATAATGCTGCGTCGCGCGCCCAAAACAAATAACGGTTTTGGGTGTGACGAAAAAAAGAACAGGGCCGGAGTGAGCAGTTCTTCCTCCCCCATTTAAAAAATATGACACTACCAGCATGTTCCCGCATATTGAGCAAGAATTTTTTGTTTGGGCAAATCGACGTTGCAGTTCCGGAGCAAATGATCAAAATTTCTTTGCGAATTTGCGTTCAAACGTGTTTTTCCCCTAATATAACGATGCACAGGTCGAACATATGGCAAAGAACAAATCTATGGTACTTCGAAGAAAGAAGAATAACAAAATTCTTGTCCAATACGACTTGCAATTTACCGTGTGCGCTGTAAAATCTCCCTACCTTCAAAGCAGACGAAAAGCAGACATCTTCATTTACTTTCAAGGGAGAAATCGTTGGTCATAAAGTCTTGCAAGACCCAAACATACTTCTGCACGCTTTCTTTTCTTTTCATATTCAGTTGCTTCGCAAAAATGAAGTGTCATTGGTTTTCTCAACTTGTCAAGTCAGTCAAAACGACCGCAGAACACAGAACTGGGAAATGACACTGATTGAAATAGGAAAGATCTCCGATGACGAAAGTATAAATTACGTCATCTGGTCACACCTATCTCGAGAACTAAGCGTCGCTCAGAACCAGCGCCCTTCTATTAGTGAACAGCTCAGATCATGGGTCAATAAAGTGTTACACAGATGGTCAAAATTAAAGTACAAGATATTGCACTGGAAGTGGAACTACACTGTTGCTTAGTGTCTGTATAATGAAGCTACAAGGTGAAAATAGAAAAAGAAAAACACGATTCTTGACTTTGATGGGCTTTTTCTGCTCGTAAGCACACATTCTTCTACTCATCACAGCATGCCCCATTATTGAGTTTAAAACACCAATTAAATTTGTTTTGAATAAAACTCACAATTTTACAATAAGAATTTAGAGACCTGAATCAATTAGGTATATCCTACTTAGTTTGACTTTTGCAAAACTAAGTAATTACACATTTAATTGAATCAGTCAGACAGACGGAGACATAGAGAGACAGACAGAGGGCAAACAGAAATCTGAGAAAGAAACCCCTTTAAAAATGTTACCATGTTTGAAATGAAACATCGCAAGGTGAAGCCATAATTCATCACCTTTCAGTATGACGTCATGAGCGTGTTCCACACTTGAAATGACGTGTTTTTATCATGTTGTCAGCTGCACGGAGCTTGGAAGTATAATTTCCATTCAACGATCCGAGTTTGTTAAGTTTTAGCCTATTTTCAACGTCAAACACCATGAAACTATATATATTTGGAATCAGAAAATGGTAAGGAATAGATAGAAGTTGTTTTTAAGTGTCTTTTTTCATAAATAAAGATAGTGGTTATTTATCGGTTTTCTTCATTTTTAAGCATAATTATCAATACAAAACAACAAAACTATATAGTTTTAGATACAGGACGCAATAGGGAATACACCAATATAAATTTTTTGTTTCAAATATTAGTTTTTAAAAATTTGAAAAAATGACATATTTCGAACAAACATTTCAATAACAAAACTTTAAGTGACCAAACTGAAATGCAATCCCATAATCCGGCCTAGATCTGAGATTGTGTGATAAGAAATTCGATCAAATTGATGAAAAACTGTAACTGTGAAAGTGCTGCCTCGACCTTTTGGCAAACGGTAAAATATGACGTCATCAAACTGTCCTATCAATAAACGGAAAAACCTTCTATGAGAAAATCCAGTCAAAAATATCCATATTAAATTTCATAAAGATCCACTCCGTAGTTTTTGAGATATGATCTGCAGTGTGAAAAAACGCCCATAACGCCCAAAACGCAAACTCATTTGTCATGATTTGGTCGTGTTCTGCTGATACTATAATGTTTTTCTTTCCTAAAACACACTATAATAGTAGCCTTTCCCAATGTCTATGCTAAAACTGACTTGTCTGTGTTGTCAATGATTTTGCTACAGTGTGAGAACACAATCTCACGCCCATAACGCTGTGACACGAAAACTCATTTGGTCGTGTTCTGCCGATACTGTAATGTTTTTCTTTCTTAAAACACACTATAATAGTAGCCCTTCCCAAATGCAATGCTAAAAATGACTGGTCTGTGTTGTCAATGATTTTCTGCGAGAATGCGATCTATCTGTTTGTCGCAAAGACCGTGTGACACGAAAGTTATGAGCGGAAGACAAATCTGCTGAGTGCAATTACGTTTCAGAAGATAGTTGGTTAAAACAGTTTATCACTCAGACACGCAAAGGAACACTATAACTTTATTATTCAGGCCATATTTGCTTTCCTTTGTCATGTATGAAAGTACTGGCCTTGGTTGAAGAAAGTGACCTGTCGCTGTGCAACAAATTTGTCGCCATTTTCCGCCGTGTTTTGTAAATAAAACGTGTTTACTACCCACACATACAAAACGATGCTGTTGGTTCTTTTTATTTTCTTATTGTTTGATTCATGCTTAGCAGTTTAGTATGCTTTGTTTTCTTCTCAATTCAATGGATGGCTATAAAATAAGCATTTAAATGTGAAGGTGTTAAAATTACCCATGATCTGAGCTGTTCACAGTAGTAAAAGAATACTCACATAATGTTTGGATTCTGAAGCATACGTGGTGATCGTTTTTCGAAATGTATCCATGGGACGCAGTAATCCAAGAATAAAGTCTGGTTTTTTTCTTGAAGACGTCAAATTATGGCGTAAGAGGGTTCGACGTCACGCGAAGGAATTACAACAAGTCTCTTGACTTGACTTACTTGACTTATTCCTGTAGACTCCCTGTGGAGCATAGGGCCGCAACAACTCCTCGCCAACGCACCCGGTTCTGGGCAGCTCCTTTCAGTCGGGGCCATGTCGTGCCAGCTGCCTTTGCCTCACTTTCAATTGATCTTTTCCAGGTCTGCTTTGGCCGCCCAACTTTTCTCTTTCCCTGTGGGTTCCAATCCAGGGCCTGTCTGGTAATGTTGTCGTTTGGCTTCCGTAGGGTGTGTCCAATCCATCCCCACTTTCGCTTCTTGACATCCTGGCTGATGGGCTTCTGGTTGGTTCGCTTCCACAGGTCGGCGTTCGAAATCTTCTCCGGCCATCTGATGTTGAGGATGTGCCGCAGGCACCTGTTGACGAAAGTCTGGAGCTTCCCTGTGATGGTGTTGGTCACTCTCCAGGTCTCTGATCCATACAAGAGGACTGCCTTCACATTGGTGTTAAAGATTCTGATCTTACTCCGGAGGGACAGTGCTTTGGAGTTCCAGATGGGTCGCAGGGTGTTAAAAGCGTGTCTTGCCTTGTTGATACGACTCTTGACATCATCATCTGCCCCGCCGTCCGTACTAATTACGCTCCCGAGGTACGTGAAGTGGTCTGTCTCCTTGAGGGTCTCTCCCTGCAGCTGGATAGGAAGGTTCTGCTTGTTGTTCATCTTCATCACCTCAGTCTTCTGTCTGTTGATCTTCAGGCCTGTTTTTTCAGCTTCTTCACGGAGTCTTGTCAGCTTTGCTTGCGCGTGTTGCTGTTTGTGGGAGAGGAGGCCAACATCGTCTGCAAAGTCAAGGTCTTCGAGCTGTTTGGCGAAAGTCCACTGGATTCCCGTGTTGCTGTCCATGGTTGTCCTTCTCATGATCCAGTCAATGACCATCAGGAAGATGGTCGGCGACAGCATGCAGCCTTGTCTCACCCCTGTCTTCACTACAAATGGGCTGGTCAGCTTGCCATTATGGATGACTTGGCAGGTTGAGTCCTCATATAGATGTTGGATGATGTTGATGAACTTCTGTGGAATACCGTAGTGGTGCATCAGCCTCCAGATGGTCTCCCTGTCCACACTGTCGAAAGCCTTTTCAAAATCCACAAAGGTCATGTACAGGGGTGACTGCCATTCCATGGATTGTTCGACGATGATGCGCAGGGTAGCTATGTGATCAGTACATGACCTGTCTCGGCGAAACTCTGCTTGCTCCGATCTCAGTCTCTTGTCCAAGGCCTCCTTCAGTCTGTCCAGCATGACTCTGGTCAGGACCTTGCTTGGAATAGATAGGAGCATTATTCCTCGCCAATTACCACACTGAGAAAGGTCTCCCTTCTTGGGTAGTTTGACCAGGTATCCTAGCTTCCAGTCCGCCGGAATTTCTTCCTGTTCCCATATCTTGTGTAGGAGGGGCTGTAGCATCTCTGCAGACAGTGTTGGGTCTGCCTTCAGTGCCTCAGGGGGGATCCCGTCCGAGCCTGCCGCCTTTCCACTTTTCATCTTCCTGATGGCCTTGATGATCTCTGCTTTGGTTGGCGGACCGGTGTTAACATGGAGCTGTTCAGTTGCTGGTGGTATGTCCGGAGCAGTGGGTGGGGGTGGTCGATTCAATATCTCCTTAAAATGTTCTTCCCAGCGAGATCTTTGTCCTGCCTCATTCGTGATAATCTTGCCACTCTTATCCTTCACCGGTTTGCTTGGGTTGCCCTGTTTTCCTGACAGCGTTCGCGTTATTTCATACAGCCTTTTGGTGTTGTTATGTCTAGCTGCTGTCTCTGCTTCATCTGTCAAGTCATGCACAAACTGTCTCTTGTCTGCTCTTGCACTTTTCTTGACTTGTCTGTTGATGTCCCAATACTGCGCTCTGATCTCATCTTTTTCCTGTTGGTCTTGGCATCTGTTGAGTTTCTGTTTCAGTTCTCCCCTCTCTTCTATCTTGGCCCATGTCACTGGTGTCAGCCATTCTTTGTGTTCTCTCTCCTTCTTTCCCAAGACTTCAGTGCACGTGGTCTTCCATGTCTTCTGAAGTTCTTCCCAGTGTTGTTCAACTGTTGTTTCCGTTAGTTCTGCCAGGGCCTCAAATTTGTTCCTAACTTCGCAGTTGTATCCTTCTCGTTTCCCGTTATCTTTCAAAAACTGCACGTTGAACTTGTAGTGTGGTCTGCCTGACGAGTCGCTGAATGCTCTCAGTTTGGTCTTCATCGTTGCCACTAGTAGCTGGTGATCTGAGGCTACGTCTGCTCCCCGTCTCGTTTTGACATCCAGCAAACTTCTTCTCCATTTGCGTGCTACCGTTATGTGGTCTATCTGGTTGTCTGTCTTTCCATCTGGCGAAGTCCAGGTTGTCTTGTGGATGTTCTTGTGTGGGAAGATGGTGCCTCCAATAACAAGGTCGTTGAAGGAGCAGAAGTCAGAAAACAGCTCTCCGTTTTCATTGCATGTGCCAATGCCATGCTTGCCCATGATGAGCTCTTTGTCTTTGTTGTTGTCTCCCACCTTTGCGTTCAGGTCTCCCATGACGATCTTCATGTCCCTTCTTGGCGTACGATCGAGAAGGGACTGTAGGGAGCTGTAAAATTCTTCTTTTGCGTCTTCCTCCGCGATGTTGGTTGGTGCGTAGCACTGAATGATGGTGAGCTTCCTTCCTTTGGAGTTGAATCTGGCAGACATAAGTCTTGAGGAGACCGGCTCCCATGCCATGAGTGATCTTGCGGCCTCCGGTGTTAACATCATCCCTACTCCTTGGGTGTGGTGGTGGTCCAAGTCTTCGTGGCCTGAGTAGATGATGGTCTCTCCTGATGTCAATTTAGACTGGCCGCTTCCGTTCCATCTTGTTTCGCATAAACCGAGGACTCTGATGTTGTATTTCCTCATTTCTCTTGCCACTTGAGCCGATTTTCCGCTCTCATATAGGGTTCGGATGTTCCAGGTCCCTATTCTGGTTTTTGCCTTTGTCGACAGAAGGTTTGTCGGCGTCCTGGCTTCCCGTAGGCTTTCACCAGCACGCGTCATGAGCTCTTCTAGAGAGGAACCTTCCTGACTGGGCTGTTGTTGGTTTGTTTTTGTTGCGGTTTCTGTAGCAAGTTGGTTTTTTGGCGGGGTGGAGTTGCTAACCCCACGCCCAACCCTCCTCCTTTGTCCGGGCTTGGGACCGGCTGAAAGACCTTTAGGGTGCATCCAGGCGGAGTTACAACAAGTCTCGGTCATTGTTATTCAGAGCGGCCCGAGACTAGTTTCTTCCTCAAAATCGGCCATTTTCACGTGCGAGTGAGTAAGCGGAAGTGGTAATGTTGAACCGCGTTATGAAACGTAACGCAAGTGTGACAGCGATTTCATAAGCACATTTCATAAGGCGATGCATTAAGTGGGTGTCACACTTGCGTTACGTTTCACGGCTTGTGCATCGCCTTATGAGATTTGCTTATGAAATCGCGGTCACACTCTTATGAAATTTCATAACGCGGTTCAACATTACCACTTCCGCTTACTTACTCGCACGTGAGAATGGCCGATTTCGAAGAAGAAACTAGTCTCGGTCCGCTCTGAATAACTATGACCGAGACTTCTTGTAATTCCTCGCGTGACGTCGAACCCTCTTAAGCCATAAATAAAGAATACTACATGGCTTGCTGTGTCGTACCAGATTTACACGAGTTGTTTTTTGAAATATTGAACTGCGAGCGAAAGCGAGCTGTTCACTATTTGAAAAAGCAACGAGTCGGAGTGTAAATCTGGTCCGACATAGCAAGCCATGTAGTATTCTGTTTATCCTACATACTGTACTTACGTGTATTTTACTGAAAATGTCTTGCAGACGAGGCAGCTAAATTGAAGACGCTTGTTTTGGAACCTCTATCTCTTCTAAAGCCTCGTGCAATCTATTACGTCAAAGCAAAGAAAGGTTACTCTGAAAGTGTGGCGTGACGTGTTAGTTCTAAAGATTCATCGAGGGTAATTAGCGAGCGCAATTTTTGTTTCTATAATAACGTTTGTCTCGGTGACTTTGGCATCATAAGCAGTGGAAAAACAGGTCCCTGCCAGACTTGCTTGACATGACCTCATTTACATGATATACACACGTGTGATTTGAACGATTATTATCTCACGGGTGTCTCTCTCACGTATGTAGGTTAATTTGACGTCTTCAAGACATAACCCTGATTTTTCGTCTGGACTACTGCGTCCTATGGATACATTTCGAAAAATGATCACCACGTATGCTTCAGAATCCAAACAAAGTGTGAGCATTCTGCTACTAACTGTACGGATAATCACAGTTTCTGTCGGATTACCGCGGTTGTCCGACGACGGTGCTGCGGGAGAGCAACACTGATATCGGGCAACTCCCCGTGCACAGACGAACAGTCGGCCGACTGGCATCTCGTTCGTGAAACCCAATTCTGTTGGATTACTGTATTTCACAGGTTCTAGCCCCTACCTCCCATCTCCCCCCTCTACCTCCCATCCTACCCCTCTCTCCCATCTCCCCCCAAGCATCTAACTCCCATCTCCCTCTCTCTAACCCCTGCCTCTCATCCTACGTCCCCCCCCCCCCCATCCCTGCCTCTTATCCTAACCCCTTCCCTAGCCTCCTTTACCCCCCTCCCCCCAAGAAAAAGGGGTTGGAGGCTGAGAGGAGGAGAGATCAGCGCATCATCCCATTGCTTCCCCTCCGTCTTTATTGATGGCCGCAGGAGCGACCATCTACTCTAATGGGTTGGGAGAGGTGACATGACTCGTTTGTTACCGTTCTCACGAGATCAGTTACTTTTTGATGGCCGCTGCCATAGGAAGGTGACATTGAGGAACACGTGACCTATCGCCACTGGCGGCTTCTATTTTGTTGAAACCAACTGGCGGCTTCCATTTTGTTGAAACCAACTTTGTCATCTGTGCTGTTCCGGAAATGAGCTGCGCTTTTTTGGAATTCAAACAGTATCATGTCACTGTTGTCCCATTTGCGATGTTTCGGAAATGAGCTGCACCTCGTCTGTCTGTTTATAGCAACACACACTGTCTGTCACGTACACTCCACGCAAGTCTCTCCGTCTCTCCCTCGCTCTGTCTTCGTGTCTGTGTGTGTATCTGTCTCTCTCTCAATCTCTTTCTCTCTCTTTGTCTCTCTCTCGATCTCATGCGCTCTCTCTCTCTCGAGTCATTTTCTCTCACCCGGTGTTCATTTATCTGTTTCTCCGTCTCGAGTCACTCTCTGTCTATCTGTCTGTCTGTCTGTCTGTCTCTTTCTCTGTCTCTGTCTCTCTCTGTCTCTGTCTCTCTCTCTCTGTCTCTCTCTGTATGTATGTCTTTGTCTGTGTCTCCCTCTGAGTCTCTCCGCCTCTGTCTTTCTATGTGTGTCTCTGTCTATGTGTGTGTGTCTCTCTCTCTCTTTGTCTCTCTGTCTCTGTCTCTCTCTCTCATCCGACTCCTGGCACACAGGTCAAAGCAGAGGTGTCAGTCTTGTGTTAATTTGAGTGCACGTGTACCCAGCAGGAGGGGGGTGATTCGGGTCAGAAGTGGGGTAAGCACTTTGGTCTTCAGTCTTTGGGTTCTTGCTTTCAGTGGAGAAGATGCCAACACGAAATTGCACTATGCTCTACTATTTATTGTCCTTGTCTATCGGACACGAAGAAGGGAAGCTACAATCGCCCCAGGCCGAGTCACCGAGTTGACATGATCAGTACACAGCTTCACGGTGTGCATGTCATGTTATACATACCAGCTGATGGTTGAGTCCAAAACTAGTGCGGTGGCTAATGACAGCTGCCGTGTATAACCTCATTCATTGAGAAGATTAGCAAAGCCATATATACTCTTTGTTTCCTGAGCCTGGACCATTGAGACGGTTACCTCATAGATCTGTTCATTCTTCAGTTTGTCGGTGTCAAAAGTTATACCCCCATTCCACACAACCGTTCTAGGTCCCGTTCCCGTACCAACCAAGGACGGCTGCCACAACAATGGAACGCTGCGCAAACGGCCGTTTTTGGCATCTTTGAGCAGCGTCTGACCATAGTGGCAGCCGTCCTTGGTCGGTACGGGAACGGGACCTAGAACGGATGTGTGAAATGTGGGTATGACAACTCAGTGTGTGAAAGCGCTACCGTTGCGTTACCGTTGTTTTAAGTTCCTTTAACGATCCAAGCGTTCCGTTACCGATGTGTTGAGGTTCCATTACCGTTCATTCTGATCGGGAGGAGAACGGCTAAACATTTGAACATGCAGCCGAAACTCAACCGTCCCTACCGACCCTACCGTTCAAAGCAGTTCCGTTTACGATTATTTACGTTCCATTGCGGTTCTCTCCCGATCCCTCCCGTGCCCGCATTGTTCCTTGGTCGGTACGGGAACGGGACCTAAAACGGTTGTGTGGAAAGGGGGTATAAGACTCGACCACTTGGCGTATGGTGGAGACAGCTGGAAGATCTCTGGATATAATTGAAGAGGAGTAGTCTTCCTTTTAGAAAATGTGTACTCTGCCTTGCAGATTAGAAGTTTGTGCTGTCGGGGCTGGGTAAAGGGAGTGGCCGGGGAGGGGAAGGGAGGGGGAGTGGGTAAGAGAGGGGTAAGAGAGACGAAAAAGGAAACTGGACAGAGAAAAGTCACTGCCTGAAGCATTCAATAAAGCCAGAAAAAAAAGAAATTACGACATGCAGGTTTTCAATTCATACTTTGGCAAAGTATCTGCACAAGCATGTGTGCCTCTGTGAGTTTGTTCGTGGCTGCTTTCATGGGGTGCCTGTATCCTCAGGAATTTGAGGATTTCTTTTATCTCTCTTTTTCTGACACCGTTGATTTAACGTCATTTTTACAGTACAGTTTTTGTTTCCTTTCAGTTGTAAGTTGTAGTAGTTTGACCTTATTGTTTTAGTACAAGTAGAGCTCGTTCACCAGTAGCAAAGACTCACTCAGTCCGTAAGTGTGTCTGAGTGTGTGTGATGGGGGGGGGGGGACCTCTGCCGTGACCGGCCACCTGCAATGTACGGACAGGTTTGCACTGGCCCTATGGTGTCCGTTCATGAGAGGGACTGCTGTAGCAGTAAAACTAGTGTGATACATAAGTAATCAATGTATCCACTTGACTATATTCACAACAGGGACTTATCACTCTTCTTTGCATGTTTTTATGCCTACGTATTTTCAAATACTCTGCAACACATGTAACCCAAATACAACATGCGCCCGTACAATACCGCTTCTTTTATGAAAACATTGCTTCGGCCATGTTGATTTTAATCAACCAATTTTCTTGTTAGATGGGTGCAAGGGGATGGGACGGTTTGCCAGAACCTCCTCTCTCGTTTCTCATAGCGAGATGGGAACACAGCGAACCTTCACATCTCTATACTTCCCTTCATCTCAATGAGATGTCATAATTTCTGTCATAATTTCTTTCTCTCTATTTTCGTTACAACCAGGCAATATTTAGTTATGTATTTCGGTAGAATGGTAATCAAGATGAATGTGTATTTGTGTTCGTGCGCGCGTTCTTTCACTCTTTGAATGATTCACAGAGCGAAAGTACGCAGATTGCATTTTTTAGATGATATCCCCACATGTTTATGTGTGTTTTTCGGTTATTGCGACTATACTTTCTTATTATTTTTTTCCTGACTTCTTTCTCTGTCCTTGTCTCTGTCTGTCTGTCTGTCTGTCTGTCTCTATCAGTCTCTATCAGTCTCTCTCTCTCTCTCTCTCTCTCTCTCTCTCTCTCTCTCTCTCTCTCTCTCTCTCTCTCTCTCGCTCGCTCGCTCGCTTGCTCGGTACACACGTTAATACAGCTGGTGAGAGATAACCGGACGTTCATTGAACTCGATTGACTGAATGGTTAATCACATGCTCCGGCGTTTTTACATTTGGTCAATTTGTATTTGGGAGTCGAGACGAGGAGGGAGCCGCGCGCGTGTGCGAGTGTGTGTGTGTGTGTGTGTGTGTGTGTGTGTGTGTGTGTGTGTGTGTGTGTGTTTGTGTGTGTGTGTGTGTGTGAGTTAGACCCCTAAACTTCAATTTGTCATCTGGATGTTTGCTTTTTGCATGGTCTATGCCATTTTTTGAAAATCTCAAGCCACAAGTACAGTACCAGCAGCTGATTTTGATATTCATACACAAACTGCGTTATGCTGAAGAAAAAAGTATACTCCGTGTGAGAAAAATGACACTCGTGCGATTGCCGCACACACGCACAAACATTACTCGCCCCGCTTTCAGTCCTGCCCCCTTACTTTCTACAAATAAATGCATTGCCTTTGCGTTTTTCTCTGGGACATGGGTGGGGCTGGGTGGGGTGGGGGATGAGAATAAGACGTGTATGGGAATGTGTCGATATGATATATCCGGATTTCCATCTAGCATACAGATGTTCACGATCTAAACATGCTAGATCCGTTTCTGTGCACGAATTAAGCACATACCGTACAAACTGAAGGATACAGAAGAGTTCACCCACTGGGAATGGAAGCTTACACTAAGTTTTGTGAAGGGGGGTTTGGCACCGTATCCCAAAATGTGAGGGTACTGTTATGAAAGGCCTTATTGTGTCGCAGTGCGTCATTGTACAGCAAAACCAAAATAACACAACACAGGGGATACATGATGCAATATTGTGAATGTAAACTTGTTTTGGCGTGTGCAGTGTACAATTGCAGGGAAAGGTATAAATGGCCGAAATGTAACCAATAATGCCGCACTTCCCACCAACAAACCTACTCTACTTTCACACGGAGCTGCATTTAGGAGTATCTATACATCACGTTTTATGTAACTGTTAATCGATTTACTTGCAATTTAGCCAACAAAATATGTCTTTAATGCAGCAACATGCCTGCATCTGTTCAAGAAATTACTGTGAGACAAAGATCAGAAGGCGATAGGCATCAAACCAGGTGTACACCTTCCACGCTGCTAAATTTAACTGTCAAGCCAGTGTTTGTAACATCTGTATGTAAGCTTTCCGCCATTGTGCCATCATATTTGAACGCCATTCTTTTTGTTGAAAGAAACATTCGTGGGGAACATTTCTTCGTGTTTCTCTGGTTAACATCATGGTAGTTTTAAAAAGTGCAGTTTTCTTTAGTTCGATTGTTTTTTTGAGGGAAAGACGTTTAAATCACGTTGTACCCACACTACAAGTTGAGTCGGACGAATTGCAACCGAGCAACTCCAACTGCAAGGTATGCCATTGCCCTTTTATTTTGAACTTTTTTTGGATTATTCTTGTGAAGTTCGCCTACTTATTGGTTTTAGAAAGCCCACTAGGTATCCCTCTTTTGAATACATGATTTGGTTCAAATCGGTTGATAATGTGATTTGCGCTTGCTCACTTCAAAAAGGGGAGGTAACTGGTTAGAGTACAAAGACATTTTCTGGCAACGTGACCATGCCGAAATAGCTAAAAGTATTTGAAATGAAAAATCAAACATCAAAAGAAAAATATAATAACACGGAAATTAATCAAACGACTACACAAGTAGACAAACAAAACACGACATTTTATGAGGCAGTAAAAGACAATAAATTATAGAAACAACAGACCCGCCAGATGCCTCCATTAACACCAGAGCTCGCAGTGCCGTCACGTGACACGACATGGGCCACACGACGCAGGAACAAACGGTCTTCAGAAAAGACACATCTGTGTAATGAAATGCAAAAAAAGGTAAGATTGTTTGATTGTTTGACTGGGCATACATTGTCATAATAACAACAAACATTTTGCAAGTGCGTCAGCTTTCACGAAATATATTTATAGGAGTACTGTTTGTTCTCAAGAGATCAAATTTAGATTGTTAAAACTCTCATTATTCTATTCATCACTGGAGATCGAGTTAAGTAGAAAAACAAGCAGCGTGAAGCGAAATCAATACATTTAGTCAATCTTAATAAAACTGCCGAAACCCTTTGGCCGAGACGGGGCGGACACATTGTCTTGGTAACACAAATGAACTGCAATTGCATAAAACGGATTTTCTTGATTTTTGAGTTTACTTCCTATCCAAACACAACATTATCTTTCTATTTTTGGATTCAAGAGAGAATTATGAATACGAAGCAATCTTTCTTAAAGGCATATGTACGCGCTCCCGTGTTTACAAAGTGTAGTTTGCCCATAATCGATGTCAAACGCACCATAAGACCATATAATGACGATATGTCACCATGCGCGGACCATAATACATGCATTACAGCTTGTTCTAGCCTCTGAAAAAGTGAGGATGTCAACAAAGACGCGGAGTTATTTCCCTTGCGTCAACGCTACCTCTGTTGGCAAATCTATAAATAGGACGATCTAGATCAAAATAAAAATTCAAATATCTCAACATTTAAGGGGTCCTAGACCACAATATCTTGCAGGGAACTTAATTTAGCATGTCTCCAGCTGTTGGTAAAGCAATTAGCGTGTATAGTCATCGAGTACATATGCCTTTAATTATGTTAGCTAAATTCGTTTCTAATCCAAATTTAGATCAACAAAACTAATTAAATAATTTGTAAGCTTTCGAGCCGAAATGCAATTCCATAGGCCGGACTGGGTCAAAGATGATTTGACCAACATTTCAATCAATTTGATTAAAAACTACGATTGCCACAGCGACGCCTGAACTTTTCTATATATAAAACAAGTCGCGTAAGGCGAAAATACAACATTTAGTCAAGTAGCTGTCGAACTCACAGAATGAAACTGAACGCAATGCAACGCAACAAGACCGAAAACTCGTAGCATCGTCAGTCCACCGCGCACGGCAAAGGCAGTGAAATTGACAAGATGAGCGGAGTAGTACTTGCGCTGAGAAGGATAGCACGCTTTTCTGTACCTCTCTTCGTTTTAACTTTCTGAGCGTGTTTTTAATCCAAACATATCATATCTATATGTTTTTGGAATCAGGAACCGACAAGGAATAAAATGAAGGTGTTTTTAAATTGATTTGGACAATTTAATTTTGATAATAATTTTTATATTTTTAATTTTCAGAGCTTGTTTTTAATCCAAATATAATATATTTATATATTTTTGGAATCAGAAAATGATAAAGAATAAGATGTACGTAAATTTGGATCGTTTTATAACAATTTTTTTTTTTAAATTTTCAGATTTTTAATGACCAAACTCACTCATTAGTTTTTAAGCCACCAAGCTGAAATGCAATACCAAACCCCGGCCTTTGTCGAAGATTACTTGACCAAAATTTCAACCAATTTGGTTGAAAAATGAGAGCGTCACAGTGCCGCCTCAACTTTCACGAAAAGCCGGATATGACGTCATCAAAGACATTTATTGAAAAAAATGAAAAAAACGTATGGGGATTTCATACCCAGGAACTCTCATGTCAAATTTCATAAAGATCGGTCCAGTAGTTTAGTCTGAATCGCTCTACACACACACACAGACAGACAGACAGACACACACACACACACACACACACACACACACACACACACACACACACACATACACCACGACCCTCGTCTCGATTCCCCCCTCTACGTTAAAATATTTAGTCAAAACTTGACTAAATATAACAAGTCGCGTAAGGCGAAAATACAACATTTAGTCAAGTAGATGTCGAACTCACAGAATTAAACTGAACGCAATGCAACGCAGCAAGACCGTATACTCGTAGTCCACCGCTCAAGGCATAGGAAGTGAAATTGACAAGAAGAGCGGGGTAGTAGTTGCGCTGGGAAGGATAGCACGCTTTTCTGTACCTCTCTTCGTTTTAACTTTCTGAGCGTGTTTTTAATCCAAACATATCATATCTATATGTTTTTGGAATCAGGAACCGACAAGGAATAAGATGAAAGTGTTTTTAAATTGATTTGGACAATTTAATTTTGATAATAATTTTTATATATTTAATTTTCAGAGCTTGTTTTTAATCCAAATATAACATATTTATATGTTTTTGGAATCAGCAAATGATGGAGAATAAGATAAACGTAAATTTGGATCGTTTTATAAAAAACATATTTTTTTTTACAATTTTCTGATTTTTAATGACCAAAGTCATTAATTAATTTTTAAGCCACCACGCTGAAATGCAATACCGAAGTCCGGGCTTCGTCGAACATTACCCGACCAAAATTTCAACCAGTTTGGTTGAAAAATGAGGGCGTGACAGTGCCGCCTCAACTTTCACGAAAAGCCGGATATGACGTCATCAAAGACATTTATTGAAAAAATGAAAAAAACGTCTGAGGATATCATACCCAGAAACTCTCATGTCAAATTTCATAAAGATCGGTCCAGTAGTTTAGTCTGAATCGCTTTACACACACACACACAGACAGACAGACAGACACACACACACACACACACACACGCACATACACCACGACCCTCGTCTCGATTCCCCCCTCTACGTTAAAACATTTAGTCAAAACTTGACTAAATGTAAAAAGAGCGAAATATGACGTCATCGAAGACATTTGTATAAAAAACAAACTTCTGGAAGAACTTTTGTGGAAAGTTCATGAAAATCTCTTCGGTACTATTTATTGAAATCGCTGTGCACGCGCGCGGACACACACACACACACACACACACACACACACACACACACACACACACACACACACACACCAACGCATGCATACGCGCCAACAAACACCCACACACACACGCACACACACACACATACACACACACACATACACACACACACACAAACATACACTCACATACGCACATTCACACACACACACACACACACACACACACACACACACACACACACACACACACACACACACACACGGACAACCAAATGGATAATAAAGTACATGAAATGAAATGAAATGAACAAGCGAGCATACGCCACCACCCTCGTCTCGATTCCGAGTCTATCTAAAACCCTTTACTCAAAGCTTTTATAAATTAAAAGCAGAGCTGGTGGGAGATGAAGAACTGGCAGAGAGACAGAAAAACACAGTAGAGGTCCTCATACCTGGAACGGATTCTCTGAACCACAGCGTCCACCACGGAGCTACCGACGGCCCCTGGCGTTGTGGTGGCGTCTTGACCTTGACCTTGACACAAGGTCATCACAGAGGTCACTACAAGGACCACAATCGTCGGAGAGATTTCCATTGCTATGAACTGAAACATGATAAATAAATAAATAAATATAAACAGTTATTAGATAAACAGGCACTCAAGAAATCTACTGAGAGGTAGATCGACTTATCAATTTACTGATTGACTGATTTGACTATACTTACCTTTTGATATAGTAGTGAACTGATACTTTAAAACAAATTTAATTCTAGCTAAGTCAAAAGACTCAGTAATTGTGTTTATAAAAGCCCGTTTTGATAATTTTGTTCTTGCAGAGAGAATTAACTTAAGCACATGTTCAATCCAAATACAACATATGCATTTAATTCAAACAAGAAATTCCTCCGAGATAGGAAAAACACCCCCGTCCTTACGATTCTCACTGCCACCAACTGAGAAGGCACTGCTAACAAGTATGGTTAAAATAAGTTGATTGAGTGGACAAAGAGACAGGCGGAGAAAAAGACAAATCAATAATATAACTCTTTCTGTAACACCTACTGACCGCATTTTTTGTAAAAACCGTCTCATCTATATAATATAAAACATGCTCAGCACGTGTGGATGAAATAGAGCCGAATACCCGGCTTGAGTGGCGCACTGTACGCCGGCTTCGAACCATGGACCCGTCAAGCTTAGGTCCCTTCCAGACTCGTGGAATGGGAACAGCACGAACATGATTCAGGGGCCATAATGCCATTCCTGACCATATCATGTCGAGTCCCATACTTGTCGTTAAAATTAATATTAAAAGTCCTACGGTTTTGAGCCATTAAGGACTTGAGTGTTTGTCCGCTTTCAAAAAGAGGAAAGAAAGAAACAAAAAATAAGGAGAGGAGGGCAGGGGGTGGGGTTGAGTTGATAATGCTCTGTGGAATTTGTTAAAATGAAAAGTAGTTAAGATGTTTCTTGGTAAGAATTATAAGTCTGTATTCTATATCTTGAATAACGGGCTTGAC
>NW_027125954.1:0-1000 GCF_037325665.1 Littorina saxatilis | reverse complement strand
CTCTCTCTCTCTCTCTTTTCCATAATATATTTATAGTATTCTCTCACTCCTTTATTTATTCATATGGGAGATTTATATAGCGCTTGACGTTCTCTAAGCGCTTTACATATTCTCTCTTTCTCTCTCCCTCTCTCTCTCTCTCTCTCTCTCTCTCTCTCTCTCTCTCTCTCTCTCTCTCTCTCTCTATCTCTCCCTCTCTCTCTTTCTTTTATATCTCTCTCGCTCTCTCTCTCTCTCTCTATTACATAATATATATTTATAGTATTCTCTCCTCACTTTTTCCGTCTCTAGCTCACGTTCCCTCTCCCCCCCCCCCCCCCCCCACCTCTACCTCCCTTACCTCATAATAAGCGTGCGCGCGCAACGACAGTAAGAGAGAGGCACAGAGAGATAATATCGTATTCTAAATTTATTGATAGAGGAGAGAAATGTATTATAAGATAAGAGAGAGAGGTAGGAGGGGGGGGGGGGGAGAAAGAGGGACCGTGAGAGATACAGAGAGCGTGAGGGGAGAAGGAATACTATTAGTATCACTATCAATAAATTATGAGAGAGAGAGAGAGAGAGAGAGAGAGAGAGAGAGAGAGAGAGAGAGAGAGAGAGAGAGAGAGAGAGAACAAGAACAAGAACAAGAACAAATCTTTAATTGTCTAAGGCCACAGCCCCTTACAATAGTGGTTAAAATAACAGCAATAGTATCTGCACAGTTATAAATTATAGTCACGCATAAAATTCAACAAATACATTAAGACCCTGATGACATGTCACTGAACCTGATTTCTAAGGGTTCGTCTCTTCTGTAACATGAAGAACACAAATCTGCTGAAGCTGTTCATCAAATTATCCTCATTACTGCCACAGAAATACACAAGTTGTTGTTGCAGCGTCTTAGAGTTCGAGATTGTCAAATACTTTGCTCGAAGGTCTTGGTAAAAGGGACATGAAAATACAACATGGTGTTCATCTTCTTTATCAGCTGTACAGAGAGGACAGTTTCTTG
>NW_027125953.1:0-1000 GCF_037325665.1 Littorina saxatilis | reverse complement strand
CTTGAGCATGAACAAACAAGTCGCGTAAGGCGAAATTACTACATTTAGTCAAGCTGTGGAACTCACAGAATGAAACTGAACGTAGTCCGCCGCTAGTGCAAAAGGCAGTGAAAGTGACGAGCCTGTTTGGCGCGGCAGCGGTTGCGCTGTGCTTCATAGCACGCTTTACTGTACCTCTCTTCGTTTTAACTTTCTGAGCGTGTTTTTAATCCAAACATATCATATCTATATGTTTTTGGAATCAGGAACCGACACGGAATAAAATGAAATAATTTTTTTAACTTCTTCTTCTTCTTCTGCGTTCGTGGGCTGAAACTCCCACGTACACTCGTGTTTTTTGCACGAGTGGAATTTTACGTGTATGACCGTTTTTTACCCCGCCATTTAGGCAGCCATACGCCGTTTTCGGAGGAAGATTTTTAAAACGATTTCGGAAATTTAATTTTAATCATAATTTTTATATTTTTAATTTTCAGAGCTTGTTTTCAATCCGAATATAACATATTTATATGTTTTTGGAATCAGAACATGATGAAGAATAAAATAAAAGTAATTTTGGATTGTTTTATAAAAAAACAATTTTAATTACAATTTTCAGATTTTTAATGACCAAAGTCATAAATTAATTTGTAAGCCTCCATGCTGAAATGCAATACCGAAGTTCGGCCTTCGTCGAAGATTGCTTGGCCAATATTTCAATCAATTTGATTGAAAATTGAGGGTGTGACAGTGCCGCCTCAACTTTTACAAAAAGACGGATATGACGTCATCAAAGACATTTATCCAAAAAATGAAAAAAATTCCCGGGGATATCATGCCCAGGAACTCTCATGTAAAATTTCATAAAGATCGGTCCAGTAGTTTACTCTGAATCGCTCTACACACACACACACAAACACACACACACACACACACACACACACACACACACACACACACACACACAACACACACACATACACCACGACCCTTGTCTCGACTCCCCCTCTATGTTAAAACA
>NW_027125952.1:0-1000 GCF_037325665.1 Littorina saxatilis | reverse complement strand
AGAGAGAGAGTCAACAATACCTACACTAAACAAATAATAATACAAATAGCAAAAAGTAAAAAATGTACATAAAAAAGGGGATGAGTTGTAAATTTAAATAAATGAATTTAAATAAATTTAAATAAATTTAAATAAACTGTTGTCCTTGTTTTTCGTTTAAATTATTCAATACAATATGCAGGTTCAATCGTTTGTACAATTACGTTTATATCTTCACGCTGAGTCTCCTCAGTTGACGCCTTGTGTCACAGACGACTTCTTCGTGAGAAAGCAGATGTGTAGATACACTTTGTGAGAAAGCAGATGTAGGCTTAGATACACTTTGTGAGAAAGCAGATGTAGATACACTTTGTGAGAAAGCAGATGTAGATACACTTTGTGAGAAAGCAGATGTAGATACACTTTGTGAGAAAGCAGATGTAGATACACTTTGTGAGAAAGCAGATGTAGATACACTTTGTGAGAAAGCAGATGTAGATACACTTTGTGAGAAAGCAGATGTAGATACACTTTGTCAGAAAGCAGATGTAGATACACTTTGTCAGAAAGCAGATGTAGATACACTTTGTCAGAAAGCAGATGTAGATACACTTTGTGAGAAAGCGTGTGGAGAAAAAGCCGAGGTATGACATTACAGATGAATAAACTTGCTACAGTGCAGTGTTCTGCTATATGAAAACCCGGATGAATAAAATGTTTAAAAGAAGAATAAAAATGCAATAGTGCATCGTTCTGATGTCATGTTACTTGTAATATAAACACCCGGACGCTTAGATTTAATGCACTTTGCGCATCCGCCCGCTTTTATCGTCTGCATTTTGCCCCGCCCGAAAATGTAATATCCAGCTCATTTTCTCCAATATCATACTGTGAATATTGTGAAATTTTCTGCAATGAAAAACATAAGCGACAGACTTCAAATTACAAGGCTAAAAAGCAAAGAGAGCAATAACTTGTATTTCTGGTATTGGATGTGGTTTGGGGGTTGTCCATTTTACTT
>NW_027125951.1:10000-16365 GCF_037325665.1 Littorina saxatilis | reverse complement strand
GTGTGTTAGCGCGTGTGCGTGCGTTTGTGATCGCGTGCGTGCGTCTGTGTTGTACAAATACGTACCATAGCCTAATTACAATTTGTTTTTACAAAACAGATGCTTCGCGCGTGGCCATGGTGGGAGATAACCGGGGAAGTATTTGGCGGCGTTGCTTGTGTCGGACACTGGCTTGCTTCCCTTTATGAGGTTTTCTCTGTGGTGAGTAAGGACAAATCACACTACTTTCTTCCTTTTCTGTCTATCCTTTGTTCTGCATTATCTCAATTTAGCTATTCCGATTCAGGATAACCACCATGCTGAGAAAGCAGCCAAATATCTGTGATGGTATTGTGTACGCAACGTCGAAAAGTAGACAGACATACACAGTAACATAAAAAAAAAAGACAAGTGCACGAAAGTCCACGATCAACAACAACAAAAAGAGAAAGTCAGGAAACGAGAGAGAGAGAGAAAGAGAGAGAGAGAGAGAGAGAGAAAAAAAGAGAGAGAGAGAGAGAGAGAGAGAGAGAGAGAGAGAGAAAGAAAGAGAGAGAGAGACAGAGAGATAGAGAGAGATATAGAGAGAAAAAGAGAGAGAGAGACAGAGAAAGAGAGAGAGACACAGAGAGAGAAAGAGAGAGAGAGAGACAGAAAGAGAGAGAGAGAGCCAAAGAGAGAGAGAGAGAAAGAGAAAAAAAGAAAGAGAGAGATAAAGACAGAAAGACAGAGAGAGAGAGAGAAAGAGAGAGAGAGAGAGAGAGAGAGAAAAAAAGAGAGAGAGAGAGACAGAGAGACAGAGAGAGAGAGAGACAGAGAGAGAGAGAGAGAGAGAGAGAGAGAGATTTGAAATGACATACCATGAATACAGTCTCTCTCAATGTCTGTCTCTATGTGTATGTCTCCCTCCCTCATCCCGCGCCCCTCTGTCTCTCTCTCTATCAAAAGAAAAGGACAGAAAAAAAGACTGGGTGTAGGGAAGGAGAGCCAATGCGCTCAAAAACACAAGTACAACCTTTGAGGGAAAGACGGGGAAAGGAATGAAAAGGGAACGAGAAAGATGGGGTGTTCAAAATGTCGATAAGAGAAAGACATGAAAAGAGATCGAGAGATATTTCTTTTTGCAATAAGAATAATTGTCAGTAAGTACTGGTGTCACATGACTGATGTGAACCAGTTGATTGGCTAATGGCGATGCGCTAAAACTGTTAGCGCACTCTTGGAGTGCGCTAACTTTTCCACAGAGCGTATTCTTCCGCCCTTTGCCTAAGCGAGACTGTGCTCTCATCCTCAGAATTAATTAATGACATGTAGCTTATATTCTCCACAATACCAAATGACCATAAATTCCCTGCTTCTCAATTAAAGCAGAAGTGGTTTTTTTTCTGACAGATTGCATGTGACTGTGCCAGTGCCAGTGATCTAAAAATAGAAGCCGCTGTGTTTCATCTAATTTTCGCCGACTTGCATAGATTCTTCTCATATGCCGTGTTAGTGGCATGTAGCTTATCATCCACATTACCAAATGATGAGTTAGTATACAATTCCCAGCGACTAACAGAAAACACAAGTGTTATTCCGATAACGTATCAGCTAGACCAGTTTGGAAGACTGACTCGATCGACTCTGTAGCAGACTACACAGAAATACGACTAGGCCTACATCAGTTCAGTAAATGAATGGTTTCCGAATTATTATTTCAAGGCAAGAACAATCGTAATCGAAAACGTGTAAGGTTCAGAACGTTCTTACCATATATAAGACTTATTACCAGCCTGCCTCATACGGTCGAGGCCAGGCAAAAGCAAAGTCCCGGGGCACTGATAGACACACTGGTAGGCATGTTTAATACCATCACTAACACCAGCCTAGGCCCCATCTCACCCAGCGATACCATGCTGGCCCTGGGATCTCTGGCAGGATCAAAAGACCTTACTGCTAAAGAAATCCACCAACTAAAATTAACCCTTTAATGGAGAGAAGAGACAGATTAACGTCCACCTGTTTGTCTTTCCTGTTTCTCTTTTCCGTCGCAATGGCGTCAAATAATATAACCTCAGCCCAGTTACGCAGCAAAAATAGACTAAAAATTCTACAGTGGAACTGCAGATCTATTAACACTAATATAGCACAACTGCTGAACTTTTTAAAAGAACAAAAGAGTGACATCCTGCTTTTGCAATCACTTCATGTTCCCTTCTCCAAACTGCCAGAGATCCCAGGGTTCTATTTCCCACCCATAGTCGACTTGACCGATAGAAAAAACACACAGGTAGCAACATACGTTAAAACAGGCCTACAATTCTCAGCGCTAACCTCCCCTGTAACAGCAAGCGAACATAGTTATTCCTGCCTAATTCAGGTGAAGGTCCCAACACTAAAAAAGTTAAACATTTTAAATATATATTACCCCCGGGGCTGCCCTCACGAAAACACCTCGGCCTGGCTAAAGGACTTAACAAACGACACCTGTCACTGGGTGATCGCCGGGGACTTTAATGAACACAGCAAACTCTGGCACCCTAAAGAAACCAGGACTAACAACATACACTGTAAACTGGAGGACAACATCAGCAATTCTGATTTATGTATCCTAAACGATGGCAGTATCACAAGACTGGCCCAAAGAAATGACCAGCGCAGCTCTGCCATTGATCTAACACTAACCAGCCCTGTTCTATTGCCAATCTCCGAGTGGACTACCTTCCCAGACACCCTGGGCTCTGATCACCTCCCCATCATATTAACCATCTTTAATGGCGGAGCTGAAACCGAAGAACCTATTTTAAACAACGCTTTTAACTATAAGAAAGCTGACTGGGCTCTTTTTAACTCGCAGTTATCTACTGTAGAATTAAAGGATGTCTATTCAGAAGACATTGAAACATTCTATTTAAACCTCCGAGAAACGGTGCTACACGCCGCTAGGGATAGTATACCAACCCCAAGAAATGGTAATAAACCAAAAACATGTCAAGGCCACGACTGGTGGAACGAAGACTGTGAAAAGGCAGTAAAAGTAAAGCGATATTACACATCGTTATATCAAAAAAAAGAGACATTTATAAACTGGGACTTAATGAAAGAGGCTCAAGTAAACTGTGATAAAAGTTTAGCCCAGGCCAAGAAGGACCACTGGGAAAGGTATATTTTAACCTCAGTAAAAGATACTAAAGACATAGGTAATGTTTGGAATAAAGTAAAAAAGATGCAAAATAATTATAAAGTCCCAGAAAGACCACTCATTGTAAATAATATTCTCACAAAGAATAACAAAGAAAAGGCTGATGCGCTGGCAGAAGTCTTCGCAAAGGCCAGCCAGTCCAAAAACCTATCCGAAGAAAGACTAAAGCTGCGCACAGACGCTGAAAAACACTTTCTGAAGTTAGAAGAAAATAATGACAATGTCATGAACAGCACTTTTAAAATGAAAGAGTTAGTTAAATGTATTAAGCGGATTAAAAAAGTGAAAAAGGCTACAGGAGCTGACCCCATCTCATATACATTAATACGCCGCCTTCCACCCTCAATTTTGAATATATTATTACGTTTCTATAACGACTGCTGGGAAAAACAAGTAATACCAACAGCCTGGAAGGAGGCCCAAGTGATTGGTATTCCCAAACCAAACAAACCCAAATCCCTACCCGACAGTTATCGGCCCATAGCCCTTACCCCTCACCTAGGCAAGGTCTACGAACGATTGGTGAAGGCCAGACTCGACTTTTACCTGGAAAAAAACAATATTATACCAACGTGCCAGGCGGGATTCAGGAAAAACCGCTCGTGCCAAGACCACTTTGTTAACGTTGTAGAACGTATGAAAAAAACATTAGCCCACCCAAAAGACACCCTACTGGGCACTTTTTATGATGTAAAGAAAGCTTTTGATACCGTGTGGCACGCTAAATTACTAGACAAATTACAACGTCTTGGCATCACAGGCCGCACCCTGCACTTTGTCAAGGCCTTTATTTCGAACAGAACCATTAATGTTAAAGTGGGCTCAGCGATCTCTGAGAAACACGTCCTAGACATGGGTGTGCCACAGGGCTCAATCGTCGCCCCGACACTTTTTTCCATCATGCTATATGATATAAACACAGTAAACGTGGGCGGGGCTACCGTCCTGCTTTACGCAGACGACCTCGCACTGCTAGACTCCAAAAGACCTAGCAGACAAGGAAAAGCTGGCGTCGATATGACATCATACCAAAATGCAGTAAACAATCTGTGTCAGTATATGGTGGAAAATGGGTTTGAACTCTCACCAGAAAAGACAGTCTTCCTAGTAGTATCCAGAAGACAGGTCTTTAAGAGGGTGTGCTCCATCAAAATAAATAACCAAGTCATAAAGCCCAGTACAACAGTAAAATTCCTGGGTGTAACCATCCACGATAGACTAATATGGACTACCCACATTAATAATTTAATACAAAAAGCCTCGAAGGCAATAAATGTAATCAGGTTCCTCAAAACTAAACCGTGGGCAAACAGCCAAAAAAGTCTGACGCTGGTGGTGGGAGCCCTTGTCCGTTCGCGTCTCGCCTACGGGCAGGAATCCTTCTTTTCAGCGCCTAAAACCATCCTCAAAAAACTGCAAACAACCGAAGTAAAGGCCTTGAAAATAGCATTAGATGTACCTAGATGGGCCTCCGTGAAAGCTACCTACAGAGAAGTGGGCTGGCTCACCCTCGACGAGGAACGTCTACTGCGGACAACCCAATATTTTATCAGACAGCAAAGATCCCCAAATAGTGTAACACAGACCATAAACGATCTAATCAACGATTATAAAACAAAAACCTTCAACAATCGTTATACCCCTAAACTCCATGAGAAAGCCCTTCCAATTAAACATTATGCAGAAAATCTCCTCGACAACATAAACAAGCAGATAAAAGACATTGAACTTATCTCGGCCCCAATATACCCGCCGTGGTTATTGGAACCCCCCAACATCATCTCCAAAAGTAAATATAATCTCAAAAAAAAACGATCACTTGTTATATCTGGCCACACTGGCAAAAGAAACAATAAACAAGAAATATAGCCACTTTTTAAAAGTATACACAGACGGGTCGAAGCTGCCAGACGGCAGAGTGGGCTGTGCCTTTGTAATCCCAGAATTAAAAATAGAAAAGCGGTATAAATTAAATAAAGGCATTTCAATTTTCTCAGCTGAGCTATATGCTATCTTTATGGCAGTTTCATTTATTAACGATATGCCAGTCTCACCCGCAGGAGTGGTAATCTGTACAGATTCCAAATCTTCCCTAGAAGCCCTAGAAAATGGGACAAAAAACAGAACAAATATGCAACAAGAAATTTTATTTTTATGCCATCAAGTAATCTTACAGGGCACGGCCCTAGACCTAATATGGATTCCCTCGCATACTAACTTAAGAGGAAATGATCTAGCCGACACTGCAGCAAAGAAGGCTGCCCTTTCCTCCTCAACCGAAATTAATATTGGCTACTCCATCTCAGAATACCATAGCTTCCTAAACGCATTTTTACTTACAAAACTAAACAGCACACACAAGAACGACCCCATGAAATACATCAAAGGAGGTTTTTTTCCTAAACTCCCTCCAGCCCTATTACGCATTCTAAGAAGGGCCCGTACCAAAGGCCTCAATTGTTCCGTTTTCAAAAGAAACTGCGAGTGTGGCAGCGAAATTACCATAGAGCACACCTTCGTAAAATGTACTTCAAACTTAACCCGCTTTGCAACCCTGTATGATTATATGGACAAATATAACCTTATGCCAATTCAACTCTTTAACCCGGACGATAAACACGGCCTCGACCATGTCTCGTTCTTCACAAAAGTAATCTACAACTCTGACATATCCTGTTGTTTTTAAAACTAAAACGCTATTGTACCTTTTCCTATAAATGGTTGTTGGCGCTCGGGTAACAGGGAGCGAAGGGCAGTGCCCCACCTAGTGATCGAGTGCCACAACCCTGACTTTTCCCTTAATGTACATAGTAAATGAAATGATGTGTCCAAATCTTACTAGAAGATCAGTATTACGTGTTTGCGCATGTTCTTTATATTATTCTCACAATGTAGTCACTTTTAAACCTTGACAGGTGGTCCTGATTTTTATCTTTTTTTAACGAAACTAAAATTGAATTAAAATCCATGTTTTTAATGGCCCTTCCCCTAGGAAGTCAACGCATATAAAAGAAAAATTATTAATATTCCTCTTACAAGGATCTTAACGTATATTTCTTATTGCCCCACCCCCTCCCTTACTCATGGAGAGCGGGGTCGGGGTCCTATCACGGTCGGGCTTGCTTGGTCTTGCCCTTTTCTTTCTCTCCTTTTTTTTTTCATTTTTTGTTTTTTATTTTTTATTTTATTTTTTTGATTTTAA
>NW_027125950.1:0-14931 GCF_037325665.1 Littorina saxatilis | reverse complement strand
TCTCTCTCTCTCTCTCTCTCTCTCTCTCTCTCTCTCTCTCTCACTCACTCCCTAGTCTGTCTTTCTCTGCATCCACTTTCTTTCTCTTCGACTTGTCTGTTTTTTTCTGAATTTTGTTCTTCGGAATTTTCTGTCTTCTTCTTTGTTCTTCTTTTTTGCTTCGTCTCTCTCTCTCTCTCTCTCTCTCTCTCTCTCTCTCTCTCTCTCTCTCTCTCTCTCTCTCTCTCTCTCTCTCTCTCTCTCCCCCATACTCTGTCGGTCTCTCTCTCCCCCTCTCTCCCATAGTCTGCCAATCTCTCTCTCTCTCTCTCTCTCTCTCTCTCTCTCTCTCTCTCTCTCTCTCTCTGTCTCTTTCTCTCTCTCTCACTGTCTCCTCTCGTTCTATCTTCTCTCTCTCCACCTATTTTTTTTTTATACATTTTGTCCTATATTTTCTTCCGTCATCATTTCTCCTTTTGTTACCTAACGTTTCTTTATTTCAATTTCACAGATAGCAACATATATGCGAGTCATAAGTCAATTATTTTTTCTTAAACTTAACTCTTTTTCAAAAATACATCCGATCTCTAAAGGGGTACCGTATCTATAAATACCTATGCACATTTTTGCAATCAAGATCAGCAAATTGACATAGTTTGCTTCAGCGGATGAAATAGAATTCCTTTTGACTAGGCCAAATAGGGCATCCCGCACATCAACATGAATTCTTTTTGAACAAGCGGTGAAGAAGGCTTCTTCAACAAGATTCCACACTTTGCTTATTTTTATACAATAATAAAAGAAATGTTCGATATAATCTGTCTCTTCTGTACAATGTGTACAACTAATACTCTCAGCAATGCCCATTTTATACAATATAATGTTCGTTGGATAAATGTTATGAGTTATTTTCCAGTGTAGCAGTCTCAATCTTACTTCTTTTGATGCGTTGCTTGCTATCTGCCAAATGTCCTTGTTTATTTCAATTCCCATCTTTCTTTTCCAGAAACTGACTGCAATAGTGTCAGTTTGATAAGCGTCTACCATTAATTTACGAAACTGCCTGGGTTTAAATGTACTTATTTTTTGATAATCCATTACCTTCATAGCTTGTATTCCATTATCATTCATCTTCAAAAAAAGGGATGCTATTGCTGTGCGAATTGCCCCATATTCAAAAAGTCTTGTTGGTTTATGCCCAACTCTTTCACAAATCCTGTGAAATGGTAAAAACATATTATTCTCGTATAAATCCTTCACATAGCATATATCAGATGTAACCCAATCACGTAGAAACATTGTCTTGCCACGATAAGCAATTAGAGAGTTATTCCATAGGCATAAATTTTCCAGCTGGGTCATTTTTTTCACGCATGGTAATATCTTTTCATGGTTGTCAAGCCAACATTCTAAAACGCTTTTCCAGAACTTGTTTGTAATCAACCCCAACCCTTTAAATAAGGCTGGTTTGACGTTTGCTTGAAAGCAGCATAGATTTTTTCCGAGTTTGGAGAACATACTGAGTGGAATACTTTTCCAAGCTTCTTCGTTTGGTTGCAGTAATTTCGAAAACCATCCAAGTACAAAGGATTTTTGAAAGTCACCCAAGTCAATCATATTTAGGCCACCTTTACTTGTTTCCTGGCACATAACTTTTCGTTTTACCTTTTCATAGGCTTTTGTGTTTGAAAATCTTTTTTTCCAAATGAATCTGAAAAACATTGAGTTCAGTTTACATATGATCTTTTCGGGTATAATCAAAGCTTGCAAAGCATGTGTTAATTGAGGGATCAAAAGTGATTTTACAAGGCAAATCTTTCCCATTATACTGCAGTTTCTCTTAGACCACTTAATCATTGTGCTCTGAATATGATTAATTTTTTCCGTCCAGTTTTCTTCGATTTCCGAGGCTTCTAAATTATTACTAAAATATATACCAAGAATTTTGACTTTTGATTTCCATCTGAAGCCACATGGCTGCTCCTCAGAGTACTTCTGTGAACCCAACCACATGGCCTCCGATTTCAGTCTGTTCACAGCCAGTCCTGAGAACTTGGAGAAATATGACACCAATGTCAGAGCATTTTGCACATCATCAGTGCCTTTCAGAAAAAGCGTAATATCATCAGCGTACAAGATCATTTTCAATAGTCTTTCTTGATTAGTACTATTGGCTGATGGCAAGAATACCCCTTTAACTGACTGATCTGCCCTCATCTTGACTGCCAGCAGCTCTAAGGCGAGCACGAAGGCCATTGGTGAGAATGAGCAGCCTTGTCGAATTCCAGCGTTCATTTCTATAGGCTCTGACAACCACCCCATATAATTTACACAACTTACTGAGAGCACGTGTTAAAATATCTGATCGATGAGGTTGTGTCCGGGGTGTAGCTGAATACGGTGTCCAAATTTGAAAAAGATCCACCAAGAACTTTGGCCGTGCATCACGAACAGACAGACAGACAGACACTAATCGTATATATATAGATAGATATATAGATAGATATATACGGCTTCTGTGTGTGTGTGTGTGTGTGTGTGTGTGTGTGTGTGTGTGTGTGTGTGTGTGTGTGTGTGTGTGTGTGTGTGTGTGTGTGTGTATGTGTGTGTGTGTGTGTGTGTGTGTGTGTGTGGAGGCAACACCTGTGGATTGTAGAGTTCTGTTTGTGATGGGGTCTGGCGGCTTTTGTCTGTCTGTATGTTCTGGCATTTGAGAAGCCATAACAGATAATATAGGGCTTAGAAATAAGCTCTAAAATTCTCAATCCCGTTTGAGAGGACTTCGCCTTCAAAGGTGAGTATGGTGACCGCCACGCAGCAACTCACGCTGTCTGTCTCTGTCTCGCGATTCATCCCGGCGAAGCCGGGTATTCCTCTAGTCAAATATAAATGTTAGGCTTAAAAACCGTGACTTTAGGAGTGGCCTGTAGATGATGGTGGGTGTGTGTTGGGAGGGGGGGGGGGGGGGTTGTTACCCGGGGAAACCTATGCTTAAGTTTTTATTTGATATTCAAGTCAATGTACATTATAATCAGACTCAATCCGTTTTTATTATAAAGATATAATCTGACATGGCTAATAATTATCAGAAAATTCGACAGGATTAGGCAAAAATCTTCTGTTGTGTATTTGGTTTGGTCAGTGTGACATGGTTTTCTTGAGAACGTCAACATCAACATAGTTTAGATTTTTTTTTTAATATGATGTACTTTTTAATATGGTTAAACTTGTGACGGGCAATTTTTTTGCATCAAATAAAAGTAGTTTTTTCTCTTTTTTTAGTTTTTAATTTATTGGGGATAAGCTTAAGAAAATGAATTGAGTAAAAACTGAAATGACAAATGCAAAGGTATGAACAATAATAATATATAATCTTTAAAAAAAAATCGATAAACAAATTATATAAAGAAACCAAAGCACAATGTCTCACCGTCTCAGCGCAAGCCATTTACACAGCTAGTAGAGGAACACCCCAAAGACAGCTAGCCATTTACACAGCTAGTAGAGGAACACCCCAAAGACAGCTGGCTAATAATACATCAAGCCGTAAAGGGAAACAGCGCAGCTCGTATCATAAACATGTTTCCATCGCCGCTGCAGTTGCCACTCGTATGTCTACCACAAATACCACCACCACCAATCACTACAACGACGACACCCCTCAAATAATCCGATGTAAAATGGCAACATAATCCCGTCACGATGATTGAAATCAAGCCTGCTCTTTACCAATCCCGCTGACTAACTAAATGACTGACGGACAAAATGATTGACGGACTGATTAACCGACTAGTTAATTGACTAACTGACTGAATAATCAACTAACAAACTAACCAACGTACACACGTACGCACGCACGCACGCATAAACGACAGAATGAGCTAACTCACAGACTAAATAATTAGCGGAAAAAAGCAACTAAACAGAAGAATAAAGAAAAGAACAGTAAAAAGAACATTCGTCTACTGTTTGAGAAAGAAGCAAAGAGATTAAACAAGCAAAACATAACAACAAGAACAACAAGAACAACAAGAACAACAAGAACAAACTTCAAAGAGAGAAGACACAATTCCTCACCTTCTCAGTCACAACATTCACGCAGATGAACCGCAGGCTAAGGCTAATAAACCAAGCAGCTAGCACCGACTTGCCTCCATCGCCGCTGCAGCAACTACTACTACTTTCACCACCACCGACACCACCACAACCAGGGAACCCCTCCCACAACAGTCTGATGTAAAACGGCAACACAATCCTTCCACGATGATTGAATCAAGCCTGCCCCTTCACCCATCCCCGCTGGCTAGCTTTGACTGCGGGCTGGCATTTCTCTGTAAATACCAGTCTTCGACCAGGCCTGCTGTATTCAATAAGCAAAACTTGCTCCCCCGAAAACTTGGGAACGGGGCTTTGGCTCCCCCGAAATACTCGCGAACAGGATTTTCTTTTCTTTTTTCTTGTTTGTTCTTCCTATCCTGCCCCCGTCCCCCTCTCTCTTTTATTCTATGTGTCTCTGTTTCTGTCTTTCTGTCTCTCTCATTTTATCTGTCTGAATGCCTGTCTCTGTCTGTCTGTCTGTCTGTCTGTCTTGTCTGTTTGCTGAGTCTCTGTTTCTCCCTGTATCTCCCTGTCTGTCTTCCGTCTATTTCTCTCTGTCTCTGTCTCGCTCTCTCTGTCTCTATCCCTCTCTCTCTGTCCCCCTCTCTGTCCCTCACTCTGTCGCTTTGTCTCTCTGTCTCTGTCTCTCTCTGTCTCTCTCTGTCTCTGTCTCTGTGTCTATGTGTCTCTGTCTCTCTCTCTCTGTCTCTCTCAGTGTCTCTCTCTCTGTCTCTCTCTCTCTGTCTCTCTCTCTGTCTCTCTCTCTGTCTCTGTCTCTGTCTCTGTCTGTCTCTCTGTCTTTCTGTCTCTCTCTCTCTGTCTCTGTCTCTGTCTCTCTCTCTCTCTCTCTCAGTCTCTCTCTGCTCTTTTGCTGACCCCCTCCCTTCCGTCTTTTTCTCTCCGTCTCTTTTTCTTTTTCTTGTTCGTGACTTGTCCATCTTCTGTAGATGGCAATCGAACCCGTCATCGCCATTTCGGGGTGGTCTTGGGCACTGGGATGGAGCAGCAATGTTCCCCCAATCTTTGATTGGATGTGCTTGAGGGGTTTTGAGGGAAATGGGAGAGGACGTAGAGAGAGTGTGTGTGGAGGGGGGGGGGGGGCTAAGAGGAGGGACAAGGAGGGGAGGGGGTAGTCTGCGTATTGGGGGTTGGGGGAAGGACAAAAAAGGAATATATCAGTTTGCGTGTGTGAGGGGAGATTAAAAAGATGCTGTATTATGCCCAATGCGAAGTAAGCGATTCGTTTTGTCATTCCCACGAAGACAGTTCGGCTCATCATCTCAGGCTGTCACGTGGGACAAGATCATTTCTCCACCGGGACACATACCAAAACTCAACACCCCAACAACTCTCTGTGCAGAGTGAGAATTTTGTGAGCGAATTAATTTCCGTTAAGAAATTATTTCATTGAACAAGTTTCCCACAATGCACAGAAAGCACACAGGCTGTTGATTGGTTGTAGCTATCCAAGTAGAGGGGTGGGTTTCTCTCACGTGACAGCCTGGCAAGGTCTGAGAGGGCGAGTCGAATCTTTTGCACGGGTACGACTGTGCCTTTAAGATGGGGTAGCATTATTCCCGAGCAGAAGTAAACGATTTGATTGAAAAGCTTTAAAGAAATGTGCGGACGAAAGCGGGGATGAGGATCGCGGCGTTATTGATTTCTGTGTTATGCCAGTTTGAAGAAAATCTTGAAGAAGTTGGGAAGACTTCGAGATTGTGAAGACCAAATTGACAACTGGAGTGTGACACTTGACTTTTATTCAGATGTGTATGCCCTTGCGTGGTTTGATACAAAGGTCTCAATTCAATTAAATCAAACTTTATTATCTGAGTGCAACAAATAGACAATTTTCTTATGGCTCGTGTACGAAAACATCCCATAAAAACACACTCTAAGAACATATAGACACATAAAAGTACACATCAATATAACCCAAAACACACATATCCACACCCGCACCCTAACATACATCCTCGTACATACTCTCGTGTATCATGTATAATCATCAATACATTATGGTTAATAGTATTGCTAGTCAACTTAATCAAAACTCAAGATAGGATACATATAACAAAAAAAAAGTCTTCTTTAAAATCAAGGAGAGAAGGAGAAGAAACTGTAAGCATACAAGGGGGGGGAAAAGGAATACGAGAAAAAGAAACAAAAAATAATCAAAGAAAGGAGCAAGGAAACAGAAAATGCAGAAAAGAAGCACACTGATAATGACCTCCTGAAAAGACCAGAGAAAAACCCGGTAACACGCGAAACACAGAAACGAAGCAAACCGATATTGACTTGTTTACAAGGCACCAGAAAATCTAAAAACAAAAACTCGAAAGAAAAAAACCAAAGCAAACTAACATCGACTAGTTTCAGAGAATGTCCAACCCAGAAAACAGAAACAGAAGCAAATCAAATCCACGTTCTTTCAAGTCCATGTCGTTGCGTGCTGGTCTAGCAATCAGCAAAGGGCAAAGATACGCCCAGTCTTTGAATGTGGCTTTGAATGTGGCTGAATGTTTTGCAAAACAGGGGTATTATGTAACGTGGAACGAGCAAATGCGAATGGCTCTCTCCTGATTAAGCAAGTGAAGAGGACACAAGAGGCTCAACTTTTGGATTGCATTGATTTCTGATTGCATTGATGGCGTATTGATAACATACTGCGAAACGGGGTTGATAATCAGGGACATATTTCTACTCGGATATAATCTTTGTCTCCTTTTTACATTCAGTCAATTTTTGACGAAATGTATTCCGGTATACCGGGAATCGATCGAGGCGAGGGCGGTGGTGTTTGTATGTATGTGTGCGTCGAGCGATTCCCAGAAAACTACACTCGCACATGATGGAACTGTTCGGCATTTTACACGAAAAAGAGCATCCTTTAGTCTCTACACATACCTAAACAAATCTGCCTGCTTTCTGATAATGTTTTTGCTGAATTAATTTCGTAACACTCAATGTCTTTCCGATAGTTAACCTAGCAACAATAACAATTACTCCCATGCTATTGATGATTGTTATGTAAAAGCTTTTCGCCTCTGGGCTTCTTGAAGAATGGTTTGTTTGTTTGCTTAACGCCCAGCCGACCACGAAGGGCCATATCAGGGCGGTGCTGCTTTGACATATATACCGTGCGCCACACACAAGACAGAAGTCGCAGCACAGGCTTCATGTCTCACCCAGTCACATTATTCTGACACCGGACCAACCAGTCCAAGCACAAACCCCATAATGCCAGACGCCAGGCGGAGCAGCCACTAGATTGCCAATTTTAAAGTCTTAGGGGTTCGAACCTACGACCTCCCGATCACGGAGCGGACGCCTTACCACTAGGCCAACCGTGCCGGTTTGAAGAATGGTACTTTCCTGACATTATTGAAGCAGAAGAAGGAGAAAGAGATGATGATGATGATGATGATTTCTTTCTTTATTTGGTGTTTAACGTCGTTTTCAACCATTCAAGGTTATATCGCGACGGATGATGATGATGATGATGATGATGATGATGATGATGATGATGATGATGATGATGATGATGATGATGATGATGATGATGATGATGATGATGATGATGATGATGATGATCTCCCCCGAAATCAGCGTATGTTGCCTAAATGGCGGGGTAAAAACGGTCATACACGTAAAAATCCACTCGTGCTAAAAACATGAATGAACGTGGGAGTCTAAGCCCATGAACAGTGAAAGAAGAAATGATGATGATGATGATGATGATGATGATGATGATGATGATGATGATGATGATGATGATGATGATGATTTTGATGATGATGATTTGTATGATGATGATGAGGAGGAGGAGAAGGAGGAGGAGGAAGAGGAGGAGGAAGAGGAGGAGGAAGAGGAGGAGGAAGAGGAGGAGGAAAAGAAAGAGGAGGAGGAATACGACGAGGAGGAGGCGGAGGAAGCAGAGTAGGAGGTCAAGAACAAATACGGGCAAGGGGAAAGTTATCTGTCCTCAATTCATTTCAAGAACAACAAGTCGCGTAAGGCGAAAATACAATATTTAGTCAAGTAAGTAGCTGTCGAAGTCACAGAATGAAACTGAACGCAATGCCATTTTTCAGCAAGACCGTATACTCGTAGCATCGTCAGTCCACCGCTCATGGCAAAGGCAGTGAAATTGACAAGAAGAGCGGGGTAGTAGTTGCGCTAAGAAGGATAGCACGCTTTTCTGTACCTCTCTTTGTTTTAACTTTCTGAGCGTGTTTTTAATCCAAACATATCATATCTATATGTTTTTGGAATCAGGAACCGACAAGAAATAAGATGAAAGTGTTTTTAAATTGATTTGGACAATTTAATTTTGATAATAATTTTTATATATTTAATTTTCAGAGCTTGTTTTTAATCCAAATATAACATATTTATATGTTTTTGGAATCAGCAAATGATGGAAAATAAGATAAACGTAAATTTGGATCGTTTTATACATTTTTATTTTTTTTTACAATTTTCAGATTTTTAATGACCAAAGTCATTAATTAATTTTTAAGCCACCAAGCTGAAATGCAATACCGAAGTCCGGGCTTCGTCGAAGATTACTTGACCAAAATTTCAACCAATTTGGTTGAAAAATGAGGGCGTGACAGTGCCGCCTCAACTTTCACGAAAAGCCGGATATGACGTCATCAAAGACATTTATCAAAAAAATGAAAAAAACGTTCGGGGATTTCATACCCAGGAACTCTCATGTCAAATTTCATAAAGATCGGTCCAGTAGTTTAGTCTGAATCGCTCTACACACACACACACACACACACAGACAGACGCACATACACCACGACCCTCGTTTCGATTCCCCCTCGATGTTAAAATATTTAGTCAAAACTTGACTAAATATAAAAAGTGTACAGGAACGATCTGTGTGTACACACACACGGGAACACAACTGAGGAAAAATGCATTTCCCAGGCAGCCGCTTAATATAAATATTTGTCACTTCAAATTCATCATTTTCAAATCCCACTGGATACTAGGGTTGCGTAAATTTTGTAAGAGGAGGGTCGGAGGGGGGGAGGGGGTCAATCTTACTTGTAGGGGAGGGGCGGGGGGCGATAGTTCTACTGCAGGGCTCCTCAAAGTGCGCATTCCTGCGTCCTATACGCACTAGAAGCCGAAAACACGTACTGGAAATTTATGGAGGGGGGTCCCGGGACACACTAAACTTTAAAAGAGCGGGTCCTGAGACGCTCTAAATTTTCTTTATCGTGCGAACTGTATATACTTTTTCAGACTGCAATCGTCAGTTATTGAACACAGCACACAATACGTGACCACCATATTTTATAAGTACACCGGGACTTTTCGGCTTTTGGAGCCTTGGAACCCTAAACAAATTGTGCAGTGGGGGTTCATGGACTCTCTAAAATTGTGCAGTGGGGGTTCATGGACTCTCTAAAATTGTGCAGTGGGGGTTCATGGACTCTCTAAAATGTGAAAGTGGGGGTTCATGGACTCTCTAAAATGTGAAAGTGGGGGTTCATGGACTCTCTAAAATTGTGCAGTGGGGGTTCATGGACTCTCTAAAATGTGAAAGTGGGGGTTCATGGACTCTCTAAAATGTGAAAGTGGGGGTTCATGGACTCTCTAAAATGTGAAAGTGGGGGTTCATGGACTCTCTAAAATTGTGCAGTGGGGGTTCATGGACTCTCTAAAATGTGAAAGTGGGGGTTCATGGACTCTCTAAAATGTGAAAGTGGGGGTTCATGGACTCTCTAAAATTGTGCAGTGGGGGTTCAGGGACTCTCTAAAATGTGAAAGTGGGGGTTCATGGACTCTCTAAAATGTGAAAGTGGGGGTTCATGGACTCTCTAAAATGTGAAAGTGGGGGTTCATGGACTCTCTAAAATGTGAAAGTGGGGGTTCATGGACCCTCTAAAATGTGAAAGTGGGGGTTCATGGACTCTCTACAATTGTGCAGTGGGGGTTCATGGACTCTCTAAAATGTGAAAGTGGGGGTTCATGGACTCTCTACTATTGTGCAGTGGGGGTTCATGGACACTCTAAAATGTGAAAGTGGGGGTTCATGGACTCTCTAAAATTGTGCAGTGGGGGTTCAGGGACCCTCTAAAATGTGAAAGTGGGGGTTCATGGACTCTCTAAAATTGTGCAGTGGGGGTTCAGGGACCCTCTAAAATGTGAAAGTGGGGGTCCCGGGACCCTGTAGGAGGAGCGACCGTGGGGAGCCCTGGTACTGGATGTGCTTTAATGATCGCAGTAAGCGGTATGTCACTGTTTTCAGGCTAAAGAGAAAACTGGATTGATCAACAAGTCTGCAAAACATTAGGCTTGATATACGGCCTCTGTAACTGCGTTGTAAATGTTGCACAAAATCCCAGGAATCAAGACGGCTGAGAGGGACAAATTGCCAAATGGATTAATGTCCGCTTCACTTGTGTCACTGCTAGACTCCCTTTGACGGCCCAATATAGAAGAGAACGAGAGAGTTTTTGCTGTACCTTTTTTTTCGATTCCCAGACTTACTGCTGTTTGTAGGCAGCCAGGAATTGATTTTTTTCAAGATATGTTTAACGAAGAAAAAAAATCTTCAACAGTTGTTCAAACCATGCATGAATCTATGACATGTAATAAACCAATAGTACAATTTCTCTCTCTCAAAAATCATATTAAAGGCCCAGTCTGCCTCAAATGGTTTACATAACGATTTAAATCTTCTCACGAAAAAAGCAGTTCTAACCTTATGGAACACACTTGCAATAGCATTTGATAGCATTAAATGACACAGTTTGTTGTAATGGTTATTTCGCTTGCGTAAACCACACACCAGATTTGTGGTTTATCTTATCCCTGAGCCATTGTGAACCCGTGTCACCCACTTTCCTTTTTTTCACATTTTGTCGTCAGTTTGTGATTTCAATGCGACTCGCTGTATCTGCAATATCACGTAATTGTGTACCACTGAATCTAAAATAAAACAAACGACTGCGAGTCACACGAACTTATCGGCCGCGGTAGACTTCAAAGAAAGCAGCGACATGCAGAAAGTTCGTCTGCTTGAGAAACACGACCTTGCGTGACCTGCACCGGGCTCCCTTTTTTAAAACTTTCAAAACTTCAAGTTGTACTGATCTTGTCTTGATGAAAAAAGAAATATTTTATGACTTATTAAGAATGTTTGTTTTACAAGCTGTCAATTTATTATTTAGATTCTAAAAGTTAGTTCTAGCGTCCGATTGTGGTACTAGACAATCCGGCTGGCCGCGCAAAAATAAATTCTTTGAAAAATGCTCGCTTCTTTACGGAGAGCGCTTAGGATGTTCTCAAGCGGTGAGTGTTTCACGAAAGGAAGTTTGTACTGTGTGTAAAAGCTTGACAGTGTCTGTGACCAAAAACTGGTGGTTTACGGGAAGCTGAGTGTGCCTTTAACATTCGCCTTACGGCTCGTGATGATATTCTCTCGATATGTCTGTTATTATTTGCTACCAGTCAGCATATTATAAATAACTCCTAATGGCTTGTTGTTGATTCCAAACATGCTTATTATGTATTGTATATATATATTAATTGTTTACAATGCCGTTATTAAACTGTCAAACGAAATATCAACCGGTAGGCCATACCGGTTGTATATTTTTGTCCAGTATTTTCATATTTCAACCACCCCTGTATAACTTTTCGCCGAGCGTAAAGCATTGCATCGTTTCATCCAAAGACACATTAGACAAGAGAACAAGGTCAGTGATTAACGGTCTTGGAAAACATCAACGTAGGAAACACAACCCTATTGATTTTACGTCTGGTTTGGACAGCATGAGAAATGGAACGGAGAAAACAATGACACAATGACACAGAATTGGCGGGATCACTGGCAATTTCGTGTTGTGTTTTAATTTTAAATTGGACGTCTCTTTTACAAATCCAAAAACAAAGAGACTGCCAACGTTCCAAACTTCAGAATCAAAAAACAAGAAAGGTCAGTTGTTGGAACGTGTGTTACAATTAGTAACAGGAACTTAGCTTGATGAAATGTACCGCCGCTTGTTGGGAAAGTCACAAGCGAATCAAAGGTTGATTGTCAAGCATCAAGCCAGGTTCTTGTCACTAATTGTGCCCCCCGCGGGTTAGGGCGAAGAATTTACCCTATGCTCCCCAGCATGTCGTAAGAGGCGACTAACGGATTCTGTTTCTCCTTTTACCCTTGTTAAGTGTTTCTTGTATAGAATATAGTCAATGTTTGTAAAGATTTTAGTCAAGCAGTATGTAAGAAATGTTAAGTCCTTTGTACTGGAAACTTGCATTCTCCCAGTAAGGTCATATATTGTATGTACTACGTTGCAAGCCCCTGGAGCAATTTTTTGATTAGTGCTTTTGTAAACAAGAAACAATTAACAAGTGGCTCTATCCCATCTCCCCCCCCCCCCCTTTCCCCGTCGCGATATAACCTTCGTGGTTGAAAACGACGTTAAACACCAAATAAAGAAAGAAAGAAAGTCACTAATTGTTTGTCTGTGCACCTAAAAGACCGTTGGGTCGATATATTTGTGACTGTAACGTATTGATTTGTCAATAACAAACGTTCCAAAAACTTACCTTTCTTGTTATATTTAGTCAAGTTTTGACTAAATATTTTAACATCGAGGGGGAATCGAAACGAGGGTCGTGGTGTATGTGCGTGTGTCTGTCTGTCTGTCTGTCTGTCTGTGTGTGTGTGTAGAGCGATTCAGACTAAACTACTGGACCGATCTTTATGAAATTTGACATGAGAGTTCCTGGGTATGAAATCCCCGAACGTTTTTTTCATTTTTTTGATAAATGTCTTTGATGACGTCATATCCGGCTTTTCGTGAAAGTTGAGGCGGCACTGTCACGCCCTCATTTTTCAACCAAATTGGTTGAAATTTTGGTCAAGTAATCTTCGACGAAGCCCGGACTTCGGTATTGCATTTCAGCTTGGTGGCTTAAAAATTAATTAATGACTTTGGTCATTAAAAATCTGAAAATTGTAAAAAAAAAAAAAAAATTATAAAACGATCCAAATTTACGTTTATCTTATTCTCCATCATTTGCTGATTCCAAAAACATATAAATATGTTATATTCGGATTAAAAATAAGCTCTGAAAATTAAATATATAAAAATTATTATCAAAATTAAATTGTCGAAATCAATTTAAAAACACTTTCATCTTATTCCTTGTCGGTTCCTTTTTCCAAAAACATATAGATATGATATGTTTGGATTAAAAACTCGCTCAGAAAGTTAAAACAAAGAGAGGTACAGAAACGTGTGCTAACCTTCTTAGCGCAACTACTACCCCGCTCTTCTTGTCAATTTCACTGCCTTTGCCATGAGCGGTGGACTGACGATGCTACGAGTATACGGTCTTGCTGAAAAATGGCATTGCGTTCAGTTTCATTCTGTGAGTTCGACAGCTACTTGACTAAATATTGTATTTTCGCCTTACGCGACTTGTTTTTTGATTTCGTCTCTTTGACAGAAATATTTTAACCATTTTTTTTTAAATGTTGGTGTCAGGTTAACTGTCATGGCTCAGTGGCATTTTTGTGTGTGACTTTATTCTGAGTTGAATGTTCATGTACAGAAATGTTCAAATCCAGCTGCAATCTATACAGGAATCCATGCAAATGAATTAGACCAGTCCAATGCAAGAATCACGACTGACTTTTAACGTGTTGTCAAGCGTAAAGAATTGCATCGGTTTATCTTACAATAAAACAAGTCGCGTAAGGCGAAAATACAATATTTAGTCAAGTAGCTGCCATTTTTCAGCAAGACCGTATACTCGTAGCATCGTCAGTCCACCGCTCATGGCAAAGGCAGTGAAATTGACAAGAAGAGCGGGGTAGTAGTTGCGCTAAGAAGGATAGCACGCTTTTCTGTACCTCTCTTTGTTTTAACTTTCTGAGCGTGTTTTTAATCCAAACATATCATATCTATATGTTTTTGGAATCAGGAACCGACAAGGAATAAGATGAAAGTGTTTTTAAATTGATTTGGACAATTTAATTTTGATAATAATTTTTATATATTTAATTTTCAGAGCTTGTTTTTAATCCGAATATAACATATTTATATGTTTTTGGAATCAGCAAATGATGGAGAATAAGATAAACGTAAATTTGGATCGTTTTATAAATTTTTATTTTTTTTTTACAATTTTCCGATTTTTAATGACCAAAGTCATTAATTAATTTTTAAGCCACCAAGCTGAAATGCAATACCGAAGTCCGGGCTTTGTCGAAGAATACTTGACCAAAATTTGAACCAATTTGGTTGAAAAATGAGGGCGTGACAGTGCCGCCTCAACTTTCACGAAAAGCCGGATATGACGTCATCAAAGACATTTATCAAAAAAATGAAAAAAACGTTCGGGGATTTCATACCCAGGAACTCTCATGTCAAATTTCATAAAGATCGGTCCAGTAGTTTAGTCTGAATCGCTCTACACACACACACACACACACACACGCACGCACACACACACGCACGCACGCACATACACCACGACCCTCGTTTCGATTCCCCCTCGATGTTAAAATATTTAGTCAAAACTTGACTAAATATAAAAAGACACATCTGAAAAGAGGATTTGTGATTAACGGCATCGGAAGACATCAGGCTGCGATACACAACCGTATTGATTTCACGTCGGTTGTGTAGAACATCGTGAGAGATGGTAGGGCTGAGACAAGGCACACTCGGACTGACTTGGAAGGATCACTTGAATGTTTTTGCAACTTTATTTTAAAGCGAACGTCTTTTTAAAAGAAAAAAAACCTATATATGGCGTCAGAGTGCTCCACTCATTGACAGATTTTGTCTGAAGATTCTGAAATGTTCAGTT
>NW_027125949.1:0-5868 GCF_037325665.1 Littorina saxatilis | reverse complement strand
AAAGCGTCAACAATAAAGACAATAAGCAAACAGGTTACAAACAGAGACAAAAGCAATAACTGACTTACCAAGCAAGCAACAACAGTTATAACATTAATAACCATTTAGAAAAAAAACCACTACGATTTGAAACTGACTCACAAGTAAGTGTCAGTATGAAGATTATAACTTGCACACCTTAGTAAATTTGAGACAATGACCTTTAACACAATTCTAACTCAGAAATTGAACTTTGTTTGAACATTATAACTTGTATACGTACCTTAGTATGCTAGTTGTATGAACATATTAACTTTAACACCTCAGTTAATGCCAGCAATAATTACGATTATTGTAACGGCCACACCTCAATAAAACCCAGATGTAAGAACTTGATAACTTTTTCATCTCAGTAAATGCCAGAAGTATGAAATTGAAATGGTTCTCATCTCAGTAAATGCCAGAAGTATGAAATTGAAATGGTTCTCACCTCAGTAAATGCCAGAAGAATGCGCGTATCCCTGGAGCACTAATTCACTTAGTCCGGGTCAGAATATCGACCCAACAGCTGAACATTCCAACAATTTTCCCACCACTCAAAACTTCTGCGTCTCTCTTGCCACGTAAAGTGTACACTGTGCATGTGACTATACTGAAGATGCTCACTACCTAAGATGATCCGTTCTGAAGTCGACAATATACTCCGAAATAACTCGCATGTCGCCGACTGCTGTAACCGTTCGGGAGAGGATAAAAAAGAGTGGAACAATTTATGCTTTAGAAGTAAATTCGTCTTTCTTTCTTTCTTCTTTCTCTCTCTCTTTCTTTCGTTCTCTCTCTCTCTCTCTCTCTCTCTCTCTCTCTCTCTCTCTCTCTCTCTCTCTCTCTCTCTCTCTCTCTCTTTTATTACTTCTTTAATTGATATTCCAACATTTTTAAAACGTATTATCATTAGATTAAACCCTCCCATGGGCGAGGGCTGGGTGTAAAAAAGCACCTGTTTGCTTATGCCACTACCCTCGTAAATAAAGAATTTGTCTTGTCTTGCAATGTCTTGTCTCACTCTCTCTCTCTCTCTCTCTCTCTCTCTCTCTCTCTCTCTCTCTCTCTCTCTCTCTGTGTCTGCCTCTCTCTCTCCTCTCTCTCTCTCCCCTCTCTCTCTTTCTCTCTCTCATTCTCTCTCTCTTCCTCTGTCTGAGTCTGTAACTCTCCTTAATATCTGTCTCTCTGTCTCTGTCTCTCTCCCCTCTCTCTCTATATGTCTCTCCTCTCTCTCTCTCTCTGTCTCTATCTCTCTCATTCTCTCATTCTCTCATTCTCTCTCTCTCTCTCTCTCTCCTCTCTCTCTCTCTCTCTCTCTCTCTCTCTCTCTCTCTCTCTCCCTCTGAATCTCTGCGTATATGTCTGTCTCTCTGTCTCTGTCCCTCTCCTTTTGCTTTCTATGTCTCTCCCCTCTCTCTCTGTCTCTGTCTCTCTTTATATCTTTCTCTCTCTCTCTCTCTCTCTCTCTCTCTAAATAAATAAAGTTCAAAGTTCAAAGTTCTCTCTCTCTCTCTCTCCTCAGTCTGCAGAAAATAAAGCAGATGGGGATGGCATAGCATAACGGGGCCTAATGTGCCTCTTCTACTGTCTCTCTGTCAAAGTGTACTGATGGGGGTAGTGAAAAAGTATCACAAAACGGCCGTCTGACAGGCAGTTTGAATATATGTTCAATGCAACTGAAGTGTACAGCCTTATGAGTGCAATGTTATGTATGACCTGTCTTGTTTTAATTGTGTTTCTTGTCCTTGTTTTGTTTTCAGTTGGTCTGTACTTGTTCTTCTTTTTTTCTCTTCGTTAACACCGCAGGCACACGTATGTCACGCGTGATTGTTCTGAAAAGTGACTATTACATGATTGTTCTGAAAGTCTACTATTTATTTCATCGTAATCATGTAAGCCCTCATACGTGATTGTTCTGAAAGCTTACTAATTTACATGATTGTTCTGAAACTCTACTAAAGGTAAACTTGCTTCACCCGTGAAATGTTGTCAGATAGGGAACAATATGTATACCCCAGCCCAACGAAGTTGGAGGGGGGTATACTGGATTCACTTTGTCCATCTGTCTTTGTGTATGTCTGTATGTATATGGAACAATATTTTGATACAATGATACTAAATCTTAAGTGATATTGACATTTATACCCCAGCCCAATGAAGTTGGAGGGGGTATACTGGATTCACTTTGTCCGTATGTCTGTGTGTATGTCTGTATGTAAATGGAACAATATTTTGATACAATGATACTAAATCTTAAGTGAAATTGATATTTATACCCCCTCCCAATGAATATAAACTCAACAAGTAATACGTTTCATACATTGAACATGTCTTCTTTATTGTTCTCAACTCAAAATTGAAATTAAATGTTCAAAGACAAACATTATTCATAATCTTCAAAAATGTAATGATTCTTCTTGAGTATTCCCAACTCAAAATTCTAATTACAGGTTTAAAGGGACACATAGAAACTTTTGATTTTTTCTCTTTGCCATGCTTAGGTGGCTAGGTCACCAAAATGGATTGAAAGGCATGTTCCCTATCTGACAACATTTCACGGGTGAAGCAAGTTTACCTTTAGTAGAGTTTCAGAACAATCATGTAAATTAGTAAACTTTCAGAACAATCACGTTATAGGGCTTACATGATTACGATGAAATAAATAGTAGACTTTCAGAACAATCACTATTTAATTCACTTTTCAGAACAATCACGCGTGACAGACAGATGGACAAAGTGAATCCAGTATACCCCCCTCCAACTTTGTTGGTATACATGTGTGTGTGTGTGTGTGTGTGTGTGTGTGTGTGTGTGTGTGTGTGTGTGTGTGTGTGTGTGTGTGTGTGTGTGCGAGTGCATGTGTGTGTGTGAGTGCATGTGTGTGTGCGTGTATGTGCGTGTGTGTGTGTGTGTGTGTGTGTGTGTGTGTGTGTGTGTGTGTGTGAGAGTTTGTGTGTAAGTGTGTATGCGTGCGTGTGTGAGGTTGGGTGTGTGTCAAAATGTGTTGTGCAATATGGCATGAAAATCTTTTTTAAATTTGTTGTTAACAATTACAGCTTTGTATTCCATGTGTATTATTTTTTACGAAGTAATTATAGTAAAATAGTCTTATGTTTCTTATTTGTTCGACCCTCTTAGGATTATGGAGTTTTATGCACTGCCCTTTATCCCAGCGAAGCTGGAGGTATCCCGTGAACGCTATACTGTAATCGATTTTCCCAGCGAAGCTGGAGGTATCCCGTGAACGCTATTATACTGTAATCGATTTGAGAAATGTGCATACCGAATAATACATGATAAAGAAGGATTCTTTGTGCCCGAAAATGGGCCACAGTTGGAGATGGAAGTTCACCAAAAATTGGGACCATACTAACAAAAATACGGTGGGTAAAATTGGCGCCCCCATTTTTTGAGCAAACGCCACCCAAGGCCGCTTTGGACGGGTAGAAATTCCGTAGTTTCCAAGTCTATGGATAAAGCTCGCGTAAGAAGAATACGTCACGGTCGAAAGTCTTTGACGTCAATTAATGCATCATGACGTCATGCCTCCCTGTAGTCTTTCTCTCTCGCGCGGTGTGTGTGTTTGTGTTCATTTTGTGCACATGTGTTAGTGTTACTGTTTGTGTGTGTGTGTGTGTGTGTGTGTGTGTGTCTGTGTGTGTATTTGTGTGTGTGTGCGCACGCGTGCATGAGTCTGTACTCGTGTGTGTGTGAGTGTGTGTGTGGTGTGTGTGTGTGTGTGTATTTGTGTGTGCGCACGCGTGCATGAGTCTGTACTCGTGTGTGTGTGAGTGTGTGTGTGGTGTGTGTGTGTGTGTGTGTATTTGTGTGTGTGTGTGTGTGTGTGTGTGAGTGTGTGTGTGGTGTGTGTGTGTGTGTATTTGTGTGTGCGCACGCGTGCATGAGTCTGTACTCGTGTGTGTGTGAGTGTGTGTGTGCATGGTGTGTGTGTGTGTGTGTGTGTATTTGTGTGTGTGTGTGTGTGTGTGTGTGTGCGCACGCGTGCATGAGTCTGTACTCGTGTGTGTGTGTGTGTGTGAGTGTGTGTGTGTGTGTGTGTGTATTTGTGTGTGTGTGCACGCGTGCATGAGTCTGTACTCGTGTGTGTGTGAGTGTGTGTGGGGGGTGTGTGTGTGTATTTGTGTGTGTGTGTGTGTGTGCGCGCACGCGTGCATGAGTCTGTACTCGTGTGTGTGTGTGAGTGTGTGTGTGGTGTGTGTGTGTGTGCATACGTGTATGTGTGTGCGTGTATGTGTGTTTGTTTGTAAAGGTGTGTATGTCTGTCTGTCCATATGTGCGTATGGGTGTGTGTTTTGTGTGTATGAAGTTTTTGTGAGAGAGTGAGTGAGTGCGTGTGAGTGAGTGTGTGTATGTGTGCGTGTGTGACTTGGGGTGTGTGTGTGTGTGTGTGTGTGTGAGTGTGTGTGTGTGTGTTTGTGTGTGTGTGTGTGTGTGTGTGTGTGTGTGTGTGTGAGTGTCAGTTTGTATAAGAGAGAAAGAGAGAAAGAAAGAGAGAGAGAGAGAGAGATAGAGAGAGAGAGACGCAGAGTGGGTGGGTGGGAGTGTGTTTGTGCGTGTACGTAAGTGTATGTGTGTGTGTATGTGTGTTTGTTTGTAAAGGTGTGTGTATGTCCGTCTGTCTATATGTGCGTATGGGGGTGTGTTTTGTGTGTATGAAGTATGTGTGAGAGAGTGAGTGAGTGCGTGTGAGTGAGTGTGTATTTTTGTACGTGTGTAACTTGAGGTATATGTGTGTGTGTGTGTGTGTGTGTGTGTGTGTGTGTGTGTGTGTGTGTGTGTGTGTGTGCGTGTGTTCGTGTGTGTGTGTTTGAGAGAGAGAGAGAGTGAGAGAGAGAGAGGTTTGTCTTTCGCTGGGGTATGCAGTGCCTTGGCGTTGCACATTTACTTAATAGTTAATTAAACTTTTGTATTTGAAATAGCCCATTGCAGTTGGTGTAGGCCTTAAGCTTATTCTAATCGTGTGTCCAGTATTTAATTTAATTCTCTTTTTTTGTATGAACTAAATGTTTAGTGTTCTTAGTATGTCTTGCTAGGCTAAGTTCTATTTAATCAGAGTATGTTTGCGTGTGCTCATACCTAGTGATATTGTAAAGCGCATAGTGTTTTTAGTTATGCGCTATAGAAATCTCCTTAATAAATAAATAAGTAAATTGTTCCATATCTGACAACATTTCACGGGTGAAGCAAGTTTACCTTTAGTAGAGTTTCAGAACAATCATGTAAATCAGTAAGCTTTCAGAACAATCACGTATGAGGGCTTAGATGATTACGATGAAATAAATAGTACACTTTCAGGACAATCACGTATGAGGGCTTACATGATTGCGATGAAATAAATAGTAGACTTTCAGAACAATCATGTAATAGTCACTTTTCAGAACAATCACGCGTGACACACGTACACTACATTGCTTGTAACGTCACTTCACACACACCAAGAATCAATTTTTATTACACCCCCGGTATAGGGGTGTGTATAGGATTCGGTCGATGTGTTTGTTTGTTTGTTTGTTTGTTTGTTTGTGTGTTTGTGTTCGCATATAGATCTCAAGAATGAACGGACCGATCGTCACCAAACTTGGTGAACAGGTTCTATACATTCCTGAGACGGTCCTTACAAAAATTGGGACCAGTCAAACACACGGTTAGGGAGTTATTGGTGGATTAAGATTCTACAAGGACTTATAGAGGGACATCTTAATGGTCAAAGGGAAATAACCTTCTCAGTTGGTGGCAGTGAGAATGGTTATTGCCCTTTGACCAACGGGGGTGTTTTTCCTACCTCGGAGGAATTTCTTGGTTTTTTTGTTTGCTTAACGCCCAGCA
>NW_027125948.1:52500-97581 GCF_037325665.1 Littorina saxatilis | reverse complement strand
TGCATGTACTGACCACATATGTGTCAGTCAGTTTTACTGGCTCCCACGGTATTAGCTAAGACCTGTCTTGACCACCATAATCACAATAACATTATCGTTCTTCACGAACAACCACACAGCAATTTACACTCAAAACAATTTAGACAGAAAAAGTCGGATAGTCCGGATAAGCTCAGTGCATGTACTGACCACATATGTGTCAGTCAGTTTTACTGGCTCCCACGGTATTAGCTAAGATCTGTCTTGACCACCATAATCACAATAACATTATCGTTCTTCACGAACAAAGCCGGTGTACTTACGCAATACATTCCTCTGGACTTGAAGATAAAGCCATACCTAAACATATGGCTGTTTACTCCTTGAAGTACCCCAAACAAAATCATGCATGTTTCAATGTCAACTTACGGTATAGTTGATCGCGCCGCTACATCGAAATAATTAATGGAAAAGTGCGACAGTTTTCACACACACACACACACACACTGCACACACTACACACACGCACGCACACACGCACGCACGCAAGCACACACGGCACACGCACACACACAAACACACACACACACACACACACACACACGTAAACACGCCCGCTTACCAAAAACGACACTGAAAAACAACAGATTCAGCAACAACAATAACCACCACCACCACCATCACCACCAACAGCAACAATAACAACAACAATAACAACAACAATAACAACAACAATAACAACAACAATAACAGCAACAATAACAGCAACAATAACAACAACAATAACAATAACAACAACAATAACAACAACAATAACAACAACAATAACAACAACAATAACAACAACAATAACAACAACAATAACAACAACAATAACAACATCTGGCTGGGTCTCCTCGTGCAGGAGATTTCTCATGAAAGACAACGACATTCTTGTTTAAGAGACCTGTCACTTTCAGACTTTCAACCCCCCATTAGGCAAGAACAAAAAGGCTATATACACACACGCTGAAATATTCATGAAATACGTCCACGCCTTTGTACGCTTTCCATCTGCTGCCATAAATACACCTCATCCGTCTGTTTTACGATTCGTAGCGAGGTCGTGGCCTCGTCACTAAAACGTCACTTTGCGTCACTTGTGACGTTTATGGGGACGAACCCAAACCGCAGTGAAACTTAGCCTCGTAATAACGGTCTCCTGAAACAAAGAAATTCCGATTTTAGTAACAAAGGGGAATAAGCTTTCTCGTTATGAAGACAAAAAGAAAGAGGGGAAATCGACAGAAGTGCACACAAAACCAAAAGACAAGATTTTCACTGCGAAAAAACACCCAACCTGAACAACTTTATGACAGGCAAAAAATTTCAATTTATAACTTCTGGGTGCAAAAGAACTTGCACTAATGGGAAATAACCATAAGCTTCGTTTTCATATGAATTTTTAAGACGCTTGCCAAAACCTTAAAACAGTTGTTAAGTTTAGTGCACTTTGTTTTTTAGGCCTCGAAAACGGAATCGCTCAAGCCTCTCATGGAATATTTACAGCAATTTGCAAACAAAGTGAAACCACGGTTTTCACTGTTTAACAACTAAAGGGAGACAACTAAAGGGAGATAACTAAAGGGAGACAACTAAAGGGAGACAACTAAAGGGAGACAACTAAAGGGAGACAACTAAAGGGAGCCCAAAAGAGCCTTAAATCGTTATTTTACAGGAGTTTCATGCTAACAGCTATGCGGTTAAACGCAGCCATGTAGCTTTATTTTACAGAGATAGAGATATGATTATGCGTTAATGCGAAAGCCAAGTACGGCCACAAAAAAGGGACAAATAAAAAATAGGAAAGGAAAGGAAAAAAAACCGAGTAGTTGGGCAAAGAAGACACTTTGTACTTGTAGATTAGATAGCGTAAAGATGTTGCACCAATGACAAGAGCTATTTTTATGAGCGCAAACCGAATGGGAAAGGGGGAAAACAGGGGAAAACAGCCAGCCCGTTGCGGTTAGACGACGTCTGGGGTAAGTGGTGGGGACTAGATTTATGAATACAGTTAAACACGAATATTGTGAACCGGCCAACGTAGTCTGCTGTTGTTGGCTTCACGTAGACATGGGATCAGTTTTCAATACTTCTTCAATGTTGGAATTGGTGCGGGTTGCAGAAAACTTTAATCATAGAAAACTGGTATAACTGCATGTCTGAGGGCGTATAGAATCGGGTGTATCAGTGTGCCGCGTGCGTGCGTGCGTGCGTGCGTGCGTGCGTGCGTGTGTGTGTGTGTGCGTGCATGTGTGTGTGTGTGTGCGTGCGTGCGTGCGTGCGTGCGTGCGTGCGTAGGTGTGTGTGTGTATGTGTGTGTTTGTTGTTGCGTGTATGTGTATGTGTGTGTGTATGTGACTGTTTGTCTGTCTGTCTGTCCTTGTCTGTCTGTGTCTATATCTCTATTGCTAAGAGTGTATATGTATCTGTGGCTTGTGTTCGTGTCTGTTAGTTTCTGCTTCAGCATTTGTGTAAAATGCACAACAACACAGGACTGGCTGCACTTAGGAAAGACAGGACGAAGGAGGCCGGGGGAAGTGAGAGTAGAGAACGAAGCCTGGTTGTGACCCTGGGTGAACTGTGTGTGCAAACAGTCCACTTTATTCATATGCTTATTTTGTGGGGGTCACTTTACGGTGAACGGCTGTCGCAGCACATGCAGCTGACCTCCCTGGTTATCGACGTGTCCGGAGTCCGCTGTGGTCAGTGTGTGCAAAGCGACGGGGACATTTTGAAACAGTCGGCAGGTATACTACTACTACCACTACTAATAACAAGAAAAATGTTCATTCAAAATGAACAGCGTCGATGCAATGTCCACCAAAGATTTATTTTGGGAAGTGTTAAAAGGTTAGGGTCAAAAGTCAATGAATTGCATGTTGTGCTGGATATATAAATTGTTTATTTCAGTCAATGCTTGCTATGAATTGATCAAACAGCCACAAGAAAAAACAAGTCGCGTAAGGCGAAATTACTACATTTAGTCAAGCTGTGGAACTCGCAGAATGAAACTGAACGTAGTCCGCCGCTAGTGCAAAAGGCAGTGAAAGTGACGAGCCTGTTTGGCGCGGTAACGGTTGCGCTGTGCTTCATAGCACGCTTTACTGTACCTCTCTTCGTTTTAACTTTCTGAGCGTGTTTTTAATCCAAACATATCATATCTATATGTTTTTGGAATCAGGAACCGACAAGGAATAAGATGAAATAGTTTTTAAAACGATTTCGGAAATTTAATTTTGATCATAATTTTTATATTTTTAATTTTCAGAGCTTGTTTTTAATCCAAATATAACATATTTATATGTTTTTGGAATCAGAAAAGGATGAAGAATAAGATGAACGTAAATTTGGATCGTTTTATAATTTATTTATTTTTTTACAATTTTCAGATTTTTAATTACCAAAGTCATTAATTAATTTTTAAGCCACCAAACTGAAATGCAATACGGAAGTCCGGCCTTCGTCGAAGATTGCTTGGCCAAAATTTCAATCAATGTGATTGAAAAATTAGGGTGTGACAGTGCAGCCTCAACTTGTACAAAAACGCCGGATATGACGTCATAAAAGACGTTTATAAAAAATTTTTAAAAAAAACGTCCTGGAATATCATTCCCAGGAAGTCTCATGTCAAATTTCATAAAGATCGGTCCAGTAGTTTAGTCTGAATCGTTCTACACACACACACACACACACACAGACAGACACACACACACACACACACACACACACACACACACACACACACACACACGCACATACACCAAGACCCTCGTCTCGATTCCCCCCTCTATGTTAAGACATTTAGTAAAAACTTTTTAATTAAAAAATAGAGCTTGTTTGAAACAGGTAGAAAGGAAGAGTTGATATTGCAATATCTGTACGTGGGAATGTGGTGAAAAAGAGTGCTAAAAGTAGTAAGTCGGCCTCAGATCCATTTCAAATATTTATTGCAGAAAAACAAAATACAAATTAAAAACAAAACCACAGAACCATTACCAGGTGTCATAGGAATGTTTGAAAACAATAGTTTTAATTTTACACTGTAAATACAGGAATCAGAATTAAACACCTGAAATTGGCACATGCATAATGAATCACCTGGAATTGCAACAGGGAGATACTGAAGTAATTGGAAACAAACACTTGAAATTGACAGAGAAACAATTGAAAATATATTACTGACATGAGCGTACAATATTTTAATGGAAGTGCATTTTTAGCACGAAGCATCCGCAGGAGGATGCACTAACAATTACATAGTGCCACAACATGTGTACGGACATTTCACAACCGTGCATTATTAGCACAGAACACATACATGGGGGCGCACAAAACATTATTGTACCATGATGATGATCGGGATTGTTGAAGATCTTTTCTTGTGCAAGGCGCCCCTGTATGACCGCAACTGATCCAACCGGCCGCATCTGAACAAACGACGTCGAAACGGCGCGAAACACGTCCTCTCGGTTGGTCTCGGATTGACTCGGCTCCTCTCGGTCTTTTTTTGTGTGTGTCTTTTTTTCTTTTCCTTATGGTCGGAGTGGTATATTTATGTACATCTTAGATTAAAAAAAAACACCCGAAAGCTGTGTTTAATCGTTTCGCGTAAATTGTACATTTTTTTTCAGCTTTGAAATTGTTTTGGCTTGGAGAGTCAGCGCGCTTTGGCTTGGAGACTAATTCTCCACAGGCACGTTCTTCCCAACCACAGATACCAGCGTCGTCCGCGACGCTGGAATAATAATAATAAAAAACATTCTTCTATAGCGCTGTTCACAACCAGATAACAGTCTCATGGCGCTTTATCAAAAAACAAACGAAAAAAACAAAAACACATTGGACATTAAAATTCAACATTTTCCAAAGAAAAAAGTTTCCTCGTAAGAAATGAAATACAAGCATTTTTAGCTTACATTTCATAAACAACAACCACATACATAAGATAATCTGGAAAATTAAAAAAAAATACATAAGATAAGTAATAGACACACAATTACACACAATTATTTTATTTATTTATTTACGAGGATTTATATCGCGCACGTATCTCACCACACAAGGCGATTCAAGGCGCATGTTACCTATTAATGCCGTGTGAGATGGAATTTTTTACACAATATATCACGCATTCACATCGGCCAGTAGTATCAACAGCCTATAGGCGCTGCATCCACCTTTCACGGCCTATTATTCCAGGTCACACGGGTATTTTAATGGACATTACTAGTATACATCAGTAAATATCAGTATGTAGACACATTTACAATTGCAAACCATGCGGTGTAAAGCTGCGAAGCGTCTTAGTTCGCTTTAGAATATAGACAGCTGGCTCCTGCGAAAGAACAGCTACATTCTGATTGAAAGCGAAGGTCAATTCACCTTGGTCGAGTGTGTGCAAAGCAACGGAGGCATGTTTGTGACAATCGAAAGTTATATTAATATACACCAGTAGACGTTGGTAAGTAGACTGATAAATTTGTAAGACCTGCGGTTTAGAAGCTGTCTGGTACTGTCTTCTCACTTTGAGACAATGTAGTTAAAATTCTCAGTCGCAGTTTAATTCTTGGGTAAACTGTCTCTTAATTATGACTCCGGAACTGAGTCCACCGCGGCATCAAAAGCTATGCAGCTTACCCGTATAAATAATGTTCTGTTACTCTCAGCAAAACTCGAACAGGAAGAAAAAGACAGTAAATTATGGAACTGAGCTAATGACACTGCTGATTCATTCTTATTATTCCCCATAATCGAAAGCAACAAAGGGAAAATTTCCTGTGAGGACGTTAAGGACCCCCATTTCTTTAAAGCAACAAATCTCATTTGGGCTATATATGGTGCATACCAATTCTTAGTACAAAGAAAAATCGTTTACTGCGATTCTGTCGTCACGTTAAAACCAAAAATACAGAGTTGATTAACGACTTCGATTAACAGTGTCTAAATGCGATCGTAACGGTCTCCGCCATTTGGTGTCCAAACAAAGTTAATGTCCGCTCCCAATTAGAAAAGCAGCGTGAGCAGCTGCTGCAATGACCGTAAAGCCGTTGTGACTCTGTGCACCACCCCCCATAAAACAGCCACCAGCACAATAACTGGACCAACAAATAAAATCACGACACCCAGTCTCCTTGCGACACCCCCCAGCGCAGACAAAACAAATCTGTCTAGAGCCAAACCAGGCAGAAAGTTGCGGACGAAAAACTTGAGCAGCGAACGGGGAATAGCTACAGCTGGACAAGCCAGTTTGCTACTGTGAGAGGAGGGGGGGGGGGGGGTGGGTGTCTGTGTCGTCGTGGAGGAAAAATAAAAAAATGAAAACCCATTATGAAAATTGAAAGGTTGGAGCAAGAACGGGGCGAAAGTTAAAATGTAGCTGTGATCGAGCGCGAGGACTTGTGGCGTCACTAAACAGAACAGAAATTGGGAATTATGAAAATCAGTTAAACTTGACTATTTTGGTGCGGTTGTGTTTCTTCTGCGGGTAGTCATGGGGAAAATGAACATCTATACAATTTATTTTCTGGAACGCAAACACCTTAGAAGTTCTGATGATGTCAGGGACGTGGGGGATGCATGAGATGAGCAAAACTAGTCGCAAGACAAAAATCACAACAACCAGGCAAGCGAGTAGGTGACTGAGGGGGAGGGGGAGGGGGAAGGGGGGAAGGCGTCGGAAAGATTGTGATTGGGCCCCCCCAAAAAATTGTCTGTTTCTGGTCACCCGACCGACCCTAAATTTCGGCGCCGACCCTAAACTTTTTTTTTCCAAACTCAAAATTTTTTTAATTTTTTTTTGGTGGTAAAGGACAGGGTGAGAAAATGAACAACAAAAACGTGTGAAAACGAAAGTCCGCTGACGATTTGTAAATGTGTTGAGTGTCTTGTCTCTATGTATAGTGAATCCAGTCTCTTTGCGCGATTTTTAAAGTTAGTTTTATTGGTCTACATTTGGGGTAAAAAAAATAAAAAAAATAAAAAAATCCCTACCTACCGACCCTATTTTTTTTTAGCCATGTTACCAGAAACAGACAATTTTGTGTTTTTTTTGCCTTGGTAATTCTGCAGGGAGGCAGGACTTGAAAACGTGTAGATGGAAAAGGAACAAAAACTCAAATCGCATTCTTTCCTGTCAGTAACGCCGGCGATCGAGGAACTATAATTATAACGTGACTTCAGCAGAAAGTTTTGAATGCGCAAACATGCGTTCCTTGGGTAGTCTTGCTACCGCTAAATGACAGCCTCGACACATAACAAGGCTGTGCCGATGTAGGCTTCGTGAAATTTCTGTTGATGCGAGAGGTTCTTGTTCGCGTTCCTGCAACATATGAACCTCTCTAAATAGCTCATTCTTGAGGCGCGAGGGTTTCATTCACTGACTCAGCAACAACACACTGCAGTGAAGGAGATGATCAAAATTCGACGGATGAAAAAGGAGGGACGAGAGAGATAGCTGGTGGTGGTGGTGGTGGTGGTGGTGGGACGAGGTAGAATAACAGATTCGAATCTCACACACCGATACGCTCATTGTCCACACATTTGTTTGAGAAACAGAGAAACCCAGAGACTGGAGTAATTGCGTGCCGAAGCTGGCTAACAATCCATCTTAAAATCCGAGTCTTTTTGGTGTCCGATTTTCTTGGGATTATAATTTTTAAAAGTCCCCAGTTTTAGTAGTTTGACCCCAAAAGATGACACCAATTTCACAGTATTGACTGACTTGGGGAATAACATTGCTTACGAACGTCACTAGTTTGATGAGTGGGCACCTCTTTGTCAGTTCCTTCATCTGTGTTGGTTTTATTGTTAGTGACTTGTTAATTGACAGTATCACCAAGACAGACAAAAGAGACGTATCAAACCGACACAACAATACCAAGACTACCAGACCAAGAACATTGTGACCAAACTGGCAAGAAACAACAGCCCGAGTTATGTTCCAACAATAGCTCAAACTGCCCAGTATGAGTTCTCCTTCTTCCCAAGAACAACAGCTGACTAGAACAATCTGGAAGAAAAGACTGCCAAGAAAACGTCAGTTGACAGTTTTCGTGCTGCCTTATGAGAAGGCAGTACGAACCCTAATTAGTGCTCTCCCCAGTTCCGCCGGTACTAAGCCAGAGTTTTGGATTCTGCCGGCGTTACCCATGCAGATGCAGATGCAGATGCAGAGACCGGTCTCGACTCGTGAACCCTTCGTTGGCAACAGTCAATTGTAGATTATAAGAACAAAACATTCTGGAATATTCAATCTATTGGAACTATAACAACGGAATTACACGGCAGACAAAGAGTTAAAATTCTCTTTCTCTGAAACGAAGCCCAGCCTTCATCCAGCTCTCTCGATGACAACTGCATCCTTTAATCCTGGCTTGCCCGAGGGTCAGCATCTCCGTATTGTCTGACAGGTGGCAGCAAACAATGGTGTCCGATACAATGGGACCAGCACGACAGCCGGTCGCAGACTTGAGGACATGAGACTGACCTTTCTGATGCTGGTGCCATGGTCTACTCTTCTCGGTGTTTGTACTTCTAAGTCTTTGGACGAACCTTGGTCCACAAGCATGGGGCACTGTTGGCGTTTTTGTCAAGCGCTGTACTCTTGGCGAAACTGGTCTGAGGTTTTTCTTTACTGTCTGCACATGGCTGGCATAGGTTGTTCTGCGTTTGGAACCCTTGGTATTGAGTACAGTAAAATCTGGCCATCCATTTCTTCTAAAAATGCCATTTTGAGGACATTGGCATTTTAAAATGGGGTCCCCGGTGAAAACAGTTATTAGAGAATGACAGTGAGATGTTTTGTTCGCTGTTGACATTTGATACGTGAAGATTTCATTAACGAAGAAAAAGTAGACTGATGGCCTTGTTGCTAAAGAAGCGACCGGTCGTTTTGGTCACGTGCACAAAAAAACTTCGACAGATGTCTAACAGTAACTTGAACACCGATCCAGAAGAAATTCTTGATCAAAATTGATTGAGGTAAGAAGATACGTGAGATTTATGTATACACTGGGACTGGTTATAATGCGATTATTTCTCCGTCTACTTACCTTTCTGTCTATCTGTCCGTCTGTCTCTCTGTCTCACGACTTTCGCTTGCTCTGGTAGACTGCAATTCATGACTCTTCCGTATTCATAATTATGTTTCGAAGTAAGTTTTAGTATAGTTTTAATAGTAGAAGCTTTTTTTCTGACTTGACAGCTACCATCTTCAACTGACCATTTCCACACTGAATTTTTCATCGTCGGAATAAAAGTCTTCTCTCTTCGTCCCCGAACAATGTAATTACCTTGTCCAAATCCAAGCTCAGTGCGAAATCCTCATCCTCCTTGACAGCATTGCTAGTCCTTCAGGGCCTACAAACTTCATCACGCACAGAATCTATTTCAATTTGCTTGGGGGAAAAGAAAGGATTGAGGTCTGATTAACATGCAAACTAACTTCTCCCTGCTCCCTCTTGTTTTCACGGGCCATTGACTCGCACGTGCACCGGGGCTGACCATCTCACGCATGCGCAGAGCCCAGTGCGTGGACAGCAGATGGCAATGCTCGTTGCCGGGCCCTCAGACGGTGATTTATGATGAGTGTCTTTTGTTTTGGTCCCCGTGTGTACCGGACACGACACATTAGGTCCCTGGCGTGACAGCAAGGCTGAGAGACCGGCTGATGGAGAAAATGGATTGATGGTCCATTGGAGGCTGGTTTGGGTGAAGTTGGGCTGTTTCAATTCACGACGGGGAGTCTGCTTCGCTTTCCGGAGTCAGGGTACAAACCGAACGGTCCGCCAAAAACAACTCTGAGAGGCCGGCTGATGGAGAACAAGATTTGATGGTCCATTGGAGGCCGGGCCGTTTGGTGACGTTCGGCTGTTTCAATTCACGACGGGGGGGGGGGGGGGGGGGGGGGGGCTGCATGCTTCGTATTGATGTGACTTCCGGAGTCACTGCAGCTGAGAGGTCGGCTGATGGAGTACAAGATTTGATGGTCCATTGGAGGCCGGGCCGTTTGATGACGTTCGGCTGTTTCAATTCACGACGGGGGGGGGGGCTGCATGCTTCGTATTGATGTGACTTCCGGAGTCACTGCAGCTGAGAGGTCGGCTGATGGAGAAAATGGATTGATGGTCCATTGGAGGCTGGGTTTGGTGAAGTTGGGCTGTTTCAATTCACGACGGGGAGGCTGCTTTGCCTTGATGTGACTTCCGGAGTCACTGCAGCTGAGAGACAAACTGATGAAGAAAATGGATTGATGGTCCATTGGAGGCCGGGCCCTTTGGTGACGTTGGGGGGTGACATTCCACGACGGGAAGGCTGCTTTGCCTTGATGTGACTTCCGGAGTCACTGCAGCTGAGGGGCCAGCTGATGAAGAACATGGATTGATGGTCCATCGGAGGCCGGGCCGTTTGGTGACGTTTGGCGGGTTCAATTTACGACGGGAAGGCATTTTGGACACCGCCGCCTGATCCAGAAGAACTTGGCGGTGTCCAAAAAGGACGAGAAGGCTGCTTCGCCTTGATAGGACTTCCGGAGTCAGTGTGCAAACCTAACGGTCCGCCAAAAACACTGCAGCTGAGAGGCCGCCTGGTGGAGAAAATGGATTGATTGTCCATTGGAGGCCGGGCCGTTTGGTGACGTTGGGCTGTTTCAATTCACGACGGGGAGGCTGTTTTGCCTTGATGTGACTTCCGGAGTCACTGCAGCTGAGAGACAAACTGATGGAGAAAATGGATAGATGGTCCATTGGAGGCTGGTTTTGGTGACGTTGGGCTGTTTCAACTCTCGACGGGAATGCTGATTCGCATTGATATGACTTCCGGAGTCAGTGTGCAAACCTAACGGTCCGTCAAAAACACTGCAGCTGAAAGGCCGCCTGGTGGAGAAAACGGATTGAGAGTCATTGGGAGCTAGGTTTTGCTTGGTGACATTATAGGCTGCTTCAAATCGAAACGGGTAAGCTGCATGACTTTTGACGTCTCGGCCGACTTCGGGGGTCATAGTTTAGAGATAGTTAGCCAAAGAAACTGTGGCCGAGAGCTAGCTTATTATGGTAAAAACTGTAATGTTCAAATGAACACTATGTGCTACCTTTTTGCCAGTAGAGTTATGTACTAAGTCAAACTGTGTTCCAAACTGGTTACAGAAAGGGTGTTCAAAAGTGGAACACTTCAATTTTGACTGTTCCGTTGCAGTGGTACCTTTAACTGCACCGTTGCAGTGGTACCTTTGACTGCACCGTTGCAGTGGTACCTTTGACTGCACCGTTGCAGTGATACCTTTGACTGCACCGTTGCAGTGGTACCTTTGACTGCACCGTTGCAGTGATACCATTGACTGCACCGTTGCAGTGATACCTTTGACTGCACCGTTGCAGTGGTACCTTTGACTGCACCGTTGCAGTGGTATCTTTGACTGCACCGTTGCAGTGGTACCTTTGACTGCACCGTTGCAGTGGTACCTTGCCCCTTACCTTCAGCAGAAACTGAGGTGTATATGTTGCAGTTAATCTGTGAAACCAGGGAATACGTGTATTAACTAAACTATTTTAGGTAATACATGAATTAACAGTTTTTTTCCGTCAGTTAATTCATGTATTACCTAGTTAATACACGTATTCCCTGGTTTCACAGATTAACTGTAACATATATACCTCAGTGAGATAGCACCGTGTTGTATGGGTGAGTCATGACCTCGGACCAGACAGAAATAAACCGACGGGCGCCACGAGCTTAGCCCTGATGGATGCACGGCCGCAGTAACGCTGCCCCTCGTAACACTGGTGATTACAATATCGGAAAAACAATACCTAGACCAGGACAGGTGTAATCAACACGGCACGGGGAGTTACGCACATAGAGAATGGCAGGCGCAATTACTATGCCCGGAAACAATGTGTAAGAAACTGACAGGGCCTAATCACGATAACTAATCGTCGGATTAGCAGTTTTTGAATGATCCAAGCGTGTACATGTCTCTAATCAAGGTTCATAATTGACCTCTAAACGCGACACTGACCATACAGGGTCAACGTCATGCGAACACGGCGTGTACTAATCCTGGAACTGATGAAAGTATGTGCGTGTTTTATTTTTACTCCTCGTAACTTGGCTAAGAAGGGCGAATTACAAACAATGTTCAACTGCAAGGTTTTGAATCTCAGTGGAACAAAACACTATTGTCGCTTCCTGTCGTTGGTGAGCTCATCATTTACTTTACCAGTTCGTCCAAAAGACGGAAATTAAACAGAAATGTCATCTCAGAACTGAACGAATTTCGGCATTGCTGCAGGCATTAATAACGACCATTTCAAGGGACAGAAAATGTGTTTCCAGTCCAAAACGAAATGCTTTCATTACCAAAATTATCACTTTAAAAGTTCCAAAGAAGGACATGCGGTGACGTGCTTCAAGAATGGTACTGGGGCATTACACCGCTTGGCGTCGACGTGTACTTCCGCCAGCCTAGCGTAATGAGCTGAGCAAACGGACCTCCACTCACATCACTCACGTACTACTTCCAAGAGCAAGCAGACGACAATCTCAACTCCTGCTGTTTGCTGGTCGCGATATCGGGGGGAGGGGGAAGGAATTGTCCACCGGGAGAGACGGGCCCATCTGGTGGTCAATTAATCCAATATTTTCGCCCCATCTAGTGTTGTGTACTTGTCGCACGGACCCAGCAAGTGCTTAGCAGCGCCCAGAGTTAATTGTGCCTTGTCCCCTACTTGCGCGCTGTTTGATAGTGTATGGGGCGCTTCGCCTTGAAGTTGTTCATTTGACGGGGCCGTAATTCATCTTAGAGGTATTATGGAGTTGTTTCCCTTAGCGTTACCAGCAGAGAGCGTGAGTTATGTTTGTAATATCTCGGCATGCTCGCGCTGTGAGTAAAGGAAAAGGGTTGAGAACAAAGAGATTTAGAAATCGCGCAGCCTTTAGTTAGTTCGTGAAGTATGCGTGGTTGATGTATTGAAGGATATTCAATTCAATTCAATACAATAATTCAATAAAACTTAATTATCTGAGTGCAACAAACAGAAATTGTTCTTTTGGTTCGTGTTCGAAAACATCACATAAAAAACACACTCTCAGAACATAGAGACACATAAAAGTAAACATCAATACACACATAACCCAAACCACACATATCCATCTCGTACATACTCTCGTTTATCATTTATAACTAGAGGAATACCCGGGTTCGCCGGGGTGAATCGCGAGACAGAGACAGACAGCGTGGCGGTTCACCACAATCACCTTTGAAGGCGAAGTCCTCTCAAACGGGATTGAGAATTTTAGAGCTTATTTCTAAGCCCTATATTAACTGTTATGGCTTCTCAAAGGCCAGAACATACAGACAGACAAAAGCCGCCAGACCCCATCACAAACAGAACTCTACAATCCACAGGTGTTGCCTCCACACACACACACACATACACACACACACACACACACACACACACACACACACACACACACACACACACACACACAGAAGCCGTATAGATCTATGTATATCTATATATATATATACGACTTGTGTCTGTGTGTGTGTGTGTCTGTGTGTGAGTTCGCGATGCACGGCCAAAGTTCTCGATGGATCTGCTTCAAATTTGGTGGGCATATTCAGGTAGACCCGGGACAGGACACAACCTGGTCGATATTTCAACACGTGCTCTCAGCGCGCAGCGCTGAACCGATTTTGGTTCCACCTCAGCTATTTTGGTTCCACCTCAGCTACCCGGGCCCCCATACCGACACACCAAAGCCAAAGTTCTCGGTGGATCTTTTTCAAATTTGGACACCGTATTCAGCTACACCCCGGACACAATATCATCGATGAGATATTTCAACACGTGCTCTCAGCGCGCAGCGCTGAACCGATTTTGGTTTTTGTGTTCATTTCACCATTATAAGTAACTCTTCCTTATCTTCTCATCTTCTCCAGGTTTTCAGCGTTTACCTCCCTTCCTTCGTATGGTGCACTATAGTATGAGTGAAGCGTCTTCGGATATTCCCGGCGTTCTGTTACTATTTTTAGAAGGTCACCGCAGTGTCCAGAACGTAAATTGGACCCGTAAATTATCCTCACTGTAAAAGTGCAAAGGTCGAATCAATTTATAGCCACGCGAAAAATACACTGTCATCTATCTCTCTATAGATACGGCTTCTCTGTGTTTGTGTGTGTGTGTGTGTGTGTGTGTGTGTGTGTGTGTCTCTCTATGTGAGCAACACCTGGGGATTGTTCAGTTCTGTTTGTGATGTGGTCTGGCGGCTTTTGTGTATTTGTATGTACTGGCCTTCCTTTGAAAAGCCATAACAGTTCAAAAGGGCTTACAGGTATGCTATAAATTGCTCAATCCTGTTTGAGTGGAGTTCGCCTCCAAAGGTGATTAACACGGTTACATTCGTCGACAAGGATGGGACTCGATATGGTCAGGAATGGCATTATGGCCACTGAATCATATTCGTGCTGTTCCCATTCCACGAATCTGGGAGGGACCTAAGCTTGGCGGGTCCATTGTTCGGACCCGGCGAAGCCGGCGTACGGCTCTAAGTACTTCTTCCCGGCGAAGCCGGCTACCCGGCGAAGCGGGTATTCATTCTAGTATATAAATATATAGAGATAGATGACAGTGGATTTTTCGATAAATAGATTCGACCTTTGCACTTTTACAGTGAGGACAACTTACGGGTACATGCAAGGAAAGCCCACAACTTCTAAGGTGAACAACTCTGCAGAGTCTGCTGTGAAGGGCGACGGTAGTCTCCCTGTCACACTCGACCCCCTTTGAATGAACTTTGTCCCCAAAGTTCCGAACCATGGACCCGCCAAGCTTAGGTCCCTCCCAGGTGGAATGGGAACAGCACGAAAATTATTCAGTGGCCTGAACTTTTCATGTCGAGTCCCATCGCTGTCGACGACGCCAAATGTAACCGAGTGCCGAAACACCACAATCACCTTTGAAGGCGAAGTCCACTCAAACGGGATTGAGAATAACTGTTATGGCTTCTCGAAGGAAGGTCTGAACATACAGACACACCAAAGCCGCCAGACCACATCACAAACAGAACTCTACAATCCACAGGTGTTGCCCACACACACACACAAACACTCACACACAGAGAAGCCGTATATATACATGTATATCTATATCTATAAATATATAGAGATAGATGACAGTGTATTTTTCGCGTGGCTATAAATTGATTCGACCTTTTCACTTTTACAGTAAGCACAACTTACGGGTGCAAGGAAAGCGTTCTGGACAGTGCAGTGACATTCTAAAAATAGTAACGTAGTAACGGGAATATGGATTGACGCCACACGAAGGAAGGGAGATAAACGCTGAAAACACTGGAGAAGATAAGGAAGAGTTACTGGGAATGGATCCAGAGAAAAACCAAAATCGGTTCAGCGCTGCGCGCTGAGAGCACGTGTTGATATATCTCATCGACCAGATTGTGTCTGGGGTCTACCTGAATATGCCCACCAAATTTGAAAGAGATCCATCGAGAACTTTGGCCGTGCATCGCGGACACACACACATACACACACACACACACACACACAACACACACACACACACACACACACACACACACACACACAGACACACACACACACACAGACACAAGTCGTATATATATATATACTAGATGATTACCCGCTTCGCCGGGTACCGGCTTCGCCGGGAAGAAGTAGAGCCGAATACCAGGCTGCGCCTGGGACCCGGCTCTGCCGGGTGTACGCCGGCTTTGCCGGCGCACGAAGGAAAGGAGATAAACGCGCAAAACACTGGAGACCTTCTAAAAATAGTAACGTGCAGTGACCTTCTAAAAATAGTAACGTAGTAACGGGAATATGGATTGACGCCACACGGAGGAAGGAAGATAATCGCGGCTGAAAACACTGGAGAAGATCAGGAAGAGTTACTGGTAGTGGATCCCGACAACAAAAACAACAAACAAACAAAAATCGGTTCAGCGCGCACAGCGCTGCGCGCTGAGAGCACGTGTTGAAATATCTCATCGATGAGGTTGTGTCCGGGGTGTAGCTGAATACGGACTCCAAATTTGAAAAAGATCCACCGAGAACTTTGGCCGTGCATCGCGGACACACACACACACACACACACACACACACACACACACACACACACACACACACACACACAGACAGTCAGACAGACACAAGTCGTACATATATATATATAGATATAGATCATATGATATAAGAAGTATTCTGGCTAAGAACTGTTAAGTGAGCTGCTCAGGCCGTTAGACTTTTGGGACACGAAAATGCCTGGATTCAGACATGTATGCAGTATTGCAAAGTCATATGCACACAAAGACACGCCGCGCGCTGAGCACGAAATAAAAGCCTGGTTATAACTCGTTAGCTCACTAAAAAAAAATTTGCGTGACATTTTACTCTTGAAGTGCGCCACTGCAAGGAAAAAACACAAAGTCATGATTTGACACACGTGTGTCACTGTGACTATAGAATCCTACTCTTCAACCACTCTTACATACTATTCTACTATTCCTTCGAGCCACACCAAAACCCGGCAGAAACCCTTGACTTGAACAAGATTCTATCAGCATTACGAACTTGTCAACAACATGACATACATACAGTACAAGAAACAGCTGTCATTCTTTGCGAGCAGAGACACATAGATAAGTCTACGTATATGTTGCGATATAGATCGTTGGTTACACTTATTGTCTAGATATCTCTCTGGTCCTCCCTGCCAGTCTGGCACTAGCTTTCCCGAGCGGGCGCCGATGCCAGCGTACGCTACAGACATCGAGCCAGCCAATCGCTAGATGGGATGCGACAGCGAACTCGCTGGGGCCGAAGAGACTGAAAGTCTACTCCCCTAAGCGCTGAGGTGTAGATGACTCGTGGAAACAATCTAAAGCTGCTGATCACGTCCTGAATCGTGTCAAGGACACACAGGAGACTTGAGAGAGAGAGAGAGAGAGAGAGAGAGAGAGAGAGAGAGAGAGAGAGAGAGAGAGAGAAAAAAAAAGAGAGAGAGAGAGAAAGAGAGAGAGAGAAAAAGAACGAGAGAAAGAGAGAAAGAGAGAGAGAGAGAGAGAGAGAGAGAGAGAGAGAGAGAGAGAGAGAAAGAACGAGAGAAAGAGAGAAAGAGAAAGAGAGAGAGAGAGAGAAGAGAGAGAAGAGAGAGAGAGAGAGAGACACACACACACACACACACACACTCACACACACACACACACACACACACACACACACACACACACACACACATACATACATACACACACACTCACATACACTCACACACATTCAGATTCAGAGAGACAGCGAGAGACAGAAAGAGACACACACACAGAGAGACAGGCTACAAGTATGTGCTGTTCTCACAACAGATGATCAGCATTTAAGGACAGAAAGAGAAAGAAACAAGTCGCGTAAGGCGAAATTACTACATTTAGTCAAGCTGTGGAACTCACAGAATGAAACTGAACGCACTGCATTTTTTTACAATGACCGTAGTCCGCCGCTTGTGCATAACGGAGTGAAACTGACGAGCCTGTCCAGCGCGGTAGTGGTTTCGCTGTGCTGCATAGAACGCTTTTCTGTACCTCTCTTCGTTTTAACTTTCTGAGCATGTTTTTAATCCAAACATATCATATATATATATATGTTTTTTGAATCAGAAACCGACAAGGAATAAGATGAAATTGTTTTTAAATCGATTTCGGAAATTTAATTTTGATCATAATTTTTATATTTTTAATGTTCAGAGCTTGTTTTTAATCCAAATGTAACATATTTATATGTTTTTAGAATTAGGAAATGATTTAGAATAAGATGAACGTAAATTTGGATAGTTTTATATTAAAAAAAAATTACAGATTTTTAATGACCAAAGTCATTAATCATTTTTAAGCCACCAAGCTTAAATGCAATACCGAAGTCTGGCCTTCGTCTAAGATTGCTTTACAAAAATGTCAATCAATTTGATTGAAAAATGAGAGTGTGACAGTGCGACCTCAACTTTTACAAAAAGCCGGCTATGACGTCATCAAAAGTATTTATCGAAAAAAAGAAAAAAAATCCGGGGATATCATTCCCAGGAACTCTCATGTCAAATTTCATAAAGATCGGTCCAGTAGTTTGGTCTGAATCGCTCTACATACACACACGCACAGACACACACCCAGACACAGACACACACACACACACACACACACACACACACACACACACACACACACACACACACGCACACACACACACATACACCACGACCCTCGTCTCGATTCCCCCTCCATGTTAAAACATTTAGTCAATGTAATAAAGAGACAGACTGAGACAGAGCGGAATCTGTTTGCTTCGAGTTTGTTTGCTTGTTTGTTCCGCGTGTGCTTGCTTACTTGCTTGTTTGTTTGTTTGTTTGTTTGTGCATGCCAGAGTGTGTATGCATTTGTGTGCGTGCCTGTCTTTCTCACTAGTTGTGCTTTGTCAATGTCAGTGTGCGCATGCCAGAAAGTTCTTGGGATCGAGCATCGTGTTCGTGCATGCCTGTGTTTGTGTATAGATATATGTACACTCCTTTGGTCATGTACACGTTAGTCGGTCTGTTTTTTGTTTCCCTTACTTCTCTCCCCTGAATTTTTTTTGTGTGTGTAACTTTCTCTTTTTGTTTCCCTCTATCTTGTAACCCCCCCCCCTCCCCCCTCCCCCCTCCCCCTCCCCTCCCCAAGCAGTATGTAAGAAATGTTAAGTCCTTTGTACTGGAAACTTACATTCTCCCAGTAAGGTAATATATTGTACTACGTTGCAAGCCCCTGGAGCAATTTTTTTATTAGTGCTTTTGTGAACAAGAAACAATTAACAAGTGGCTCTATCCCATCTCCCCCCCTTTTCCCGTCGCGATATAACCTTCGTGGTTGAAAACGACGTTAAACACCAAATAAAGAAAGAAAGATCAACTTATATGCAGACCTGCTTGTGACTTAACCCCCTTCATGTGTACACCCAAGCATAAGACCAAGTGCACACGGAAAAGATCCTGTAATCCATGTCGGAGTGCGGTGGGTTATGGAAACACGAAAATAGCCAGCATGCCTACTCAACGAAAGCGGAGTGAGCTGACTATGCTCTCAGAGCATAGTGTGGGGAACCCAAATGGGCAAACGAGCTCACACGTAACCAGAAAATTCTGGAACGCTGAAGAAGAAGAAGAAGAAGAAGAAGAAGTTGTCCCGAAGAAGCCTCTATTGGCGAACAGTTGACTCTGTCTTTGTTGGCTCACGTAAGTGTAGCCTATGCGATCGTAACTTTGTCTGTCTGTGCGTGCGTGCGTATGTGCGTGCGTGCGTGCGTGTGTATGTCTGTGGTAGAAACTCTAACATTTGAAGACGTCACATTACATTGACGTCACATTATGACGTAAGAGGGTTAGACGTCACGCGAAGGAAGTACTGAAAGTCTCGGTCATTATTATTTTGAGCGGACCGAGACTAGTTGGCAGTCGTGTCCCTGTAAGTAGGCTACATGCAGACAGACAGATCTAGATCTAGTGTCTCGCTTTCTTGCACAGTTTCACCTATGCTCTTTCTGTGTGTGTGTGTGTGTGTGTGTGTGTGTGTGTGTGTGTGTGTGTGTGTGTGTGTGTGTGTGTGTGTGTGTGTGTGTGTGTGTGTGACGGAGTGATTGAGTTTGTGTTACTGTTTGTCGATTTCTTACGTGAGCCTTGATGGCTTCGCCTCTTGTCTGTATATGTCTTTGTGTTGGTGAGTACCGATTTCTTTTGTTTTGCAACTTTGTTTATTTCACCCACAGTCATCTTGTTGTTTAGATCATGTACATCTATGTATATATCTAACCCCCAGACATCTCCAGCAAAAGGCAACAGTTTGGCGAGCATTTCTGTCTTCCTCCTAGTAATCAATGAAAACGAGGAAAATTGGATTGAGCAGTTTGTCTAGACAGAGTCCAAAACAAATCCCCCGTAATACCCTCCCTGGCGTTGTTCATGGCTTTGCTTGGACAATAAACAGCAGACTTACTAGACTATACATAATGGGCCGAACGGACCAGTTACGGAAACAACTTCTTAGGGGCTCCGCTCACATATCAGTGTAACTTCAGCAGGACCGACGACGCACTGCAGATTATCCCAGCCTACTACACGTTGCATGACAGGAAAACAGGACAAGTACTCGTCATAATCCCTATCGCGGCATAAATAATATGCAGTGCGTCGTCTGTGCCGCTGAACCTGCGCAGGTATAATTATTCTGCCCATCACGAGACTGTGCTGAGTGTTTCTTTCAGAGTCTCGTGGCCAATTTTCCATTTTGTCTTGTTGTTACTTGTACAAAGATAGATATGTGTTTGACACGGAGTGGCGTTTCTGTAAAAGAGACAGGCGGGTATAGGCGGCCGAAATGGCATGTGGTAATGCATGACGGTAGTCATATACTTACGCGCTCCTTTCTGTCTGTCGGTGTGTATGTTGGTCCGTGTGTTGGTCTGTGTGTTGTTCTATGTGTTGGTCTGTCTCTCTCTGTCTGTCTGTCTCTATCTGTCTGTCTGTCTGTCTGTCTGTCTCTCTCTCTCTCTCTCTCTCTCATACACACACACACACACACACACATACACACACACACTACACACACACACACGCATACACACACACAAACACATACACACACACATACACACGCCCCTCCACACACACACACTACACACACACACATACCCCCCTCACACACACACATATACATATATACACACCAAACTCCCCGACCCCACCTCCATGCACCAAATGAGGTCATTTCACCAGGGCTCTAACTCTTATATTGTCTTAAGCGGATTTTACAGTGATGTACGTGCCAGCCCCGATTTAGCGAATGTGGAACAACACCTACTTCATCACAACAAGCTGTACAGTGTGGAACTAGGACAGGGAAGGGGGCTTACTCTTGATATGAACACGGACAAGAGAGGTCGGTCATTGTCTTCGTGTAAGACTGAAGAGGTACGTGCCAAATCAACACCAATCGAGAGAAGGTCTTTGCATTCAACAGGTTTGGTACTTACGCCCTCTGGTGCGTAGACCAATGAAGACTTGTCACACAAAACACAAAGAGTTTATGTTCCTCATAGCTGATAGGCACATAATAAAAAAAGAAAAAGAGAGGAAAATAATTCCTCGCATTCTTCTTCTTTTTTTTTCTTGTCGATCACACTAGCTGTACTGTCAGCCCGGACAGCGAGACGAATGATGCCGTCTTCTCCAGGTCCTCCGTACAGCTTGCAGTGGAGGGAGACTGCAGTTGGCCACACGGTTTTTCTCAAACTCTCAAGGATGGTGCATCGCATTTAATACCAATGGCATTTTTTGTTTGTTTGTTTGTTTGCTTAACGCCCAGCCGACCACGAAGGGCCATATCAGGGCGGTGCTGCTTTGACATATAACATGCGCCACACACAAGACAGAAGTCGCATCACAGGCTTCATGTCTCACCCAGTCACATTATTCTGACACCGGACCAACCAGTCCTAGCACTAACCCCATAATGCCAGACGCCAGGCGGAGCAGCCACTAGATTGCCAATTTTAAAGTCTTAGGTATGACCCGGCCGGGGTTCGAACCCACGACCTCCCGATCACGGGGCGGACGCCCTACCACTAGGCCAACCGTGCCGGTCCAATGGCATTTACGTACTGTGGTTCAAAGGCAAATGAAGACACTTGTCCCACAAAATAAAAAGGGTTTATGTCCCTATAACTAAAATATAGGCTCACAAAAAGAGAGAAACTCTTCGCGTTGTACACCAATGAATATACTTGTCCCTCAAAACTGATACATACCCACGAAAAGAATGAAACAGTTTGCGTTCAATATCAATGGCAGTTACCCTCTATAGCTCGTAAGCTAAAGAAGACACTTGCTTCACAAAATAAAAAGATGTTATGTCTATTTTATTTTTAACTTATAGAAGCACAATAAGCGAAGTGTGCCACCAACAGCCATCTCAGAAAACCATGGACAGCAAAGATGATTGTCACAGTACTTAAAAAGAGTTTCGTACTCCTCATAACTCACAGAGACACAAACATCAACGTGTGTACATCGTCTTCTATCCCCAAAGAGCGTGGACAATCAGTGAAGACGCTTTTCATGCAAAGCAATAAGAATGTATGTCCCTTATTAACTGATTGTAGCACACGAAAAACAACCTGTGTCAACCACTGCCATCCCCCCAAATAACATGGACTAACAAACCGCGTACCACACTTATGTCCTGTCTTCTCACACTGTCTATGCAACTGTGACCATTTCTTTAAATACAAAATCAAACATGTAAGTAGGCTATTTAGATAAACTTTTATTATTATTCATGGTTGTATTCATACATTTCTTATTGTCATAGGAAGTTTTGTGTTGATCGAACAAGGCTGACCGTCTGAGCGTAACACGTGGGAGATGGGAGAATTGTGTATCAAGAAATCTCTTTATTCAGGTCAATGATTGTTTTCTCTATAGTTGAGATCAATGCTTGTTTTCTCTATGGGCGGGGATGTAGCTCAGTCGGTAGCGCGCTGGATTTGTATCCAGTTGGCCGCTGTCAGCGTGAGTTCGTCCCCACGTTCGGCGAGAGATTTATTTCTCAGAGTCAACTTTGTGTGCAGACTCTCCTCGGTGTCCGAACACCCCCGTGTGTACACGCAAGCACAAGACCAAGTGCGCACGAAAAAGATCCTGTAGTCCATGTCAGAGTTCGGTGGGTTATAGAAACACGAAAATACCCAGCATGCTTCCTCCGAAAACGGCGTATGGCTGCCTAAATGGCGGGGTAAAAAACAGTCATACACGTAAAATTCCACTCGTGCAAAAAACACGAGTGTACGTGGGAGTTTCAGCCCACGAACGCAGAAGAAGAAGAAGAAGAAGTTTTCTCTATAGTTGACTTTTTTCCTTCGAGGCAACGTCACCTGAGCAGCCACATTATGGTTTTTTGTGTTCAGCTGTCTGTTGCCACCTTCAATCAAACTCTCGCCGTGGTGGCATTACAAAACGATCTGGTGTTGGAAAAAAAGCAAACCCGCCCACAGCTGACAAAGTCCAGACACCACAACACCTCCAAAATAACTCAATGCCACCACGAACAGTGCAACCTTCCCCCACACGATTTGTTTTTAATCCCCAGAAATCTGCCAACGTGTCAACTGCCCGCACAATGGGTGTGTGGGCAGGAAACTTGGAAGAGGAACGAGGTGGAAATAGGAGGAAGGAGGAGGAGGGAGGAAGCAGAGAGGTGTCCGGCTGAAAAGGGTCACCCTGGAACCCCCTGCCCCCCCCCCCCCCCCCCTGAAGTCAACGAGCAAACAGCAGAACAAGGCGTGTCACCCCCTTCCCCCCTCCCTTCCACCCCCACCCCCTATTCTACCCACTACTGTCTCATTCTTGGACCACACAAAAAGTGTCAACCCTCCCACTTGGCTCCCAGTGTTGTGTTTGTGAAAGAGAAACACTATTCTCTTCCTATCACATTTCACCTGGCCTTCTCCGGCCACGCTCAACAGCGGGAAAAAGGACAACAACATAACACAAAAGAAATAAAGTTAATCTGGGGTCAAAGGTTTACCGTGAACGGTTCCTGCGCCTGGGCACGCGAACAATCGTGGAAAAACGTGCCAGCACACGCGAACGTCGCGAACGCAAACACGCCAACGTTTTAAGGAAATTTGGTGTGGTGGCAAAATGATGTATAAGATGCAGAATAAGTGTAAATATGATTGTAATAAGGAAGAGGACGATGAGGAAAGGATGTAAGGATGACAATGTCAACGAAGACGACTTTCTTTATTTAGTGTTTAACGTCGTTTTCAACCGTTCAAGGTTATATCGCGACGGGAACGAAGACGACGACGACAGCAATAAAAGGCTAGGACAAGAACGAGGAGGAGGGGGACCAGAAAGAAAGGAAAGAAGGAACAAAAGACGACAATGTCAACGACGACGAAGACGAAAACGACGAAGACGCCGACAAGAGATAGGAGTAGGGAGAACATGTCAAAGGTATGGAAGTACGACAATCGGAACGAAGACGACGACAGAAGAAAATGACGAAGAAGAACCGTTGCCATGGGAATATCGACGCCGTTGGTGTTCATTTGCTGTCAAAGCAATACAGAAGAAAACAATTCAGCAAGAAATTTTCAACCACAAAATCATTGCGTTTTCATAATCATACCTGACCTCAACGCACAGATAGATACCTTCTAAAATCACCCATAAAGAAAAGTGTCTCACGCCAATTCACCATTCTTTGTCAATGTTACTACCTCTAAATGGTCGTGGGTTCGAACCCCGGCCGGGTCATACCTAAGACTTTAAAAAATTGGCAATCTAGTGGCTGCTCCGCCTGGCGTCTGGCATTATGGGGTTAGTGCTAGGACTGGTTGGTCCGGTGTCAGAATAATGTGACTGGGTGAGACATGAAGCCTGTGCTGCGACTTCTGTCTTGTGTGTGGCGCACGTTATATGTCAAAGCAGCACCGCCCTGATATGGCCCTTCGTGGTAGGCTGGGCGTTAAGCAAACAAACAAACAAACCTCTAAATTCTTCATCCACAAAGAAAAAGTGCTAAAAAAGAAGGCATTTATATTCAAACTCTGAAAACGAATAATCTACACCCGTATAATATTCCCGAGACTGAAAACCCATGCCACATACATCTGATTTTAGACTTCAGAATTAACCCGAAAAGAAATTTTTTTTTCGTGTTTATCGTAAGTACGTGTGAACACGAAACTTACATCATAAAACTATTTCACAGGAAACTATACCCTATTCTTCAAACAGGAAAGTCAGTTTGTCGATCGTGCTGTCAAAACCAGTGACAATCATACTTTAGGCAAATACTGTCTTTCAAATCAAGGAGAAGAAAATCCTCGTGCCAAGGAGAACAACAACTAAAGCTACCAATCAATCAATGAGTCTTATATCGCGCATATTCCGTGGGTACAGTTCTAGGCGCTCTGCAGTGATGCCGTGTGAGATGAAATTTTATACGGCCAGTAGGTTGCAGCCATTTCGGCGCATATTTACCTTTCACGGCCTATTATTCCAAGTCACACGGGTATAGGTAGACAATTATTAACTGTGCCTAAGCAATTTTGCCAGGAAAGACCCTTTTGTCAATCGTGGGATCTTTAACGTGCACACCCAATGTAGTGTACACGGGGGGAGGTTCGGACACCGAAGAGAGTCTGCACACAAAGTTGACTGTGTGAAATAAATTTCCGCCGAACCTGGGATCGAACTCACGCTGACAGCGGCCAACTGAATACAAATCCAGCGCGCTACCAACTGAGCTATATCCCCGCCCGCTACGAAGAACATAAATAATCTCTTTCGTGCGTTTGAAACTACGAACTTTGAATCGTATCCTGTGGTGCAGAAAGTATCAGTGAAGTTTGCTGTTCAATATTGTTTATGTCACATTTTTTCAGTGTGATAGCAGTAAGGATTAGGATAAGGGTAAGATTGTATATAATCTTGTTAGGTAACCCTCATGAAAATTCGGGCTGCTTTCTCATAGCCTGAGGAAAGCGCAGCAAGCTGCAATACAGTATGGCGCTACACTTTTTTTGTTGATAAAAACAATCACAAACCCATTTCTAAAACCTTGCCTTTTCAGATTTTCTGTTCATAACAGTTTTACGTATATAAATGTAGCTCTTTTGTAAGAGGTCCTCCTTTCTAATACCTGATTGTCTCAGAATTTTAGAGGTCATACAAAGGGGGAGAATTGGTTCCCTGTACTGTAATCCCCCAACAAAGATTTCTGCGGATACGTCCCTCTCCTCCAACGATCCTTTGGGCAAACACAGACACACATATCAACTCATCTGACAAAAATAACTGACATTTAGCCGGAAATGTAGCACTGACCTAAAGAGATTGTTTGATCAGTTTATTGGCATACTCGGGTACAGGTTACAGGCGACAAAAGGGGGTGAGAGTGGGGGGAGGGGGGGGAGGGGGGAGGGGGAGTTCGCAGGCGTGTCAAAACATGATTTACCAGCATTTGTTAAATTGAATACATACAGTAAACAAATGTTTCACTGCTATAACTGCTGGACAGTTGCTTACTTCTGAAACGTCCTTCAAGTCGCGCTTCGCGGCAACATCTTATCTGTGTGATATCAGTTGTCCTAAGTTTGGGGCTGGGAAAGTAGCGGACTGAGTTTTTCCACTTATTTAACTTTTTTTTTCTTTCCGGGAGCGATGGCTTTGGGGGGAGGGGGGGGGGTAAAAGTGAGAAATACTCCCAAGGAATGCATGATTTGCCCGGTCTAAACAGAAGTGTTCTCACTGCTCACTCATCTACAGTAACAAACACTGCACGCACCTTGTACACCACACTACGTCATTCCTAACACTCTTCCAAGCTTCCAGTTACGTCACTCTCTACCACACTACGTCATTCCTAACACTCTTCCAAGCTTCCAGTTACGTCACTCTCTACCACACTTCGTCTGGAAACCTCTCTCACACTCGGTAAAGCAAATTAACCACTGCCCTAATTAGCGTCCGACCGACGCCCCCCGCTGTGCCTCCAGCGAATCTCTGTTCCCTGATCTTACAGACGCTCCAAGCGACGAAATCGGCGCCCTTCATGCCACGTGCTGTTTCTTTCACGGCTGAGAGAACGCCATCGTCGCTTCATTGGCTGTCAGCGCATCATGAAACCATCAATCATGATCCCTGGGGGTCCGGTGGGAAGAGGGGGGGGGGGGTGGGGGGGGGGGGGGGGGAAGGGGCGTGGATTAGGTCTGAACTTGAAAAAGCGACGAAAGGCTTAAAACTGTGTCATGAACAACATGCCTTATTGATGATGATCTGCTGGTGACGATATTCTCTTACACCTTGGGCGCTGTCTTTGTGTCAGTGGCAAGGTTGACAGTCAAGACTGTGATAAAACGGACAGTGCTTACTTGTCCCATGAAAATGCCGTTTAATCGAATGAGCATTAAAAAGATTGCATATATATAGTAACGTGTCTGGTAATCTAACACTTTCCAAATGAATACCTTCACGTGACTGGTACCAAAATCGCATTTTTTTAAGGTCAACCACTCAGTAACAACATCCTTTTAACGCTTATAGCTTTGACTACCGTTTTTCAGCAAAGCAGTTCTGAACAGAACTGGAGGTAAGATAATCAAAGTTAAACAGGCTTAAAGATAATCTCAGCCGCGCAGTCTCCTCTGCCTCCTCTCCCTCCCTCTCCAGCTCCTTTTTGATGGGTACAGAGAAAGCCATCAGCTGCGACCTACGAGTCAGTCTTTCTAGATAGAACAGCGACGCTTTTCGAAAGCTATCCAGCTACTGATCTTTTCTTGGTGTAAGGCGATGGTGCAGAATGTCTCAAGGAAACGGCAATCTTCAGTATTCCTGATCCCACTTCGCCGTGTCCTGCTCTCGGCCCCTTCTTGTTTACTGTAGTGATTACAGCGTCAAGTGCCCTCTCCTTCAGAAACAGGTGCAGGTGCACTGTAAACAGGGCGGTCTCTTTGATGTCGCATCCCCTCGCAAATCTAAACAGGTACACTCTAACTGCGCCACCGCAACCAGAGCCGTCTGTTCCGTTCTCTCTTCCTCTCTGTCTCTGTCTCTGTCTCTCTCTCTCTCTCTCTCACACACACACACACACTCAAACACACACACAAGCGCCCACACGCCCACACATACAAACACAAAATGATAAGAGATCAAAGGAAATAGAACTGTAAAGCTGCTTGGCTTTTTGTGTGGAAATACATTTCGGACATTCCATAACTTCTATATATTCACTCACATTAAGAAGACACAACTGATAATACGTATACAAGCGATGATAACTTTGCTCTACGCTGCCAAATGGACAGATAACAAAGAACATGGCAAAGAGAGAGTTGGGGCCAACATATTCCATAGCCTAGAATATCGTTGGCTGGGGTGGGTGAGATATATAGCAGGTAATGGACAGACTGATTGAAGCCACACTGACAACGCTGTCCACGAAAACAAGGGCCCGTTTTCACGTGCATTCTTGCCAGGGGTACATCAGTCCTGTCTGGTCCGAGCTGACCCCTGTAGTCCCTCTCCATAGCTCTGTTTCGTCTCGCCGGCATGTGTGGCATGTGTCAAAACCTGACGGTGATTTATCCACACATGATTTTTCTCCATGCAAAGCAGATGAGCTGCCAGGCTCGGGCGCAAAAACACATGATGGAGTAGACTCCTCGGATATGATAAGTAAACACGATGCGATATTTTCGAATATTACCCGGGTATTTAAACAAGAGGTACTTCTGTGTGTACCCTTTCGGGGCCAGACTTTTGATAGATGCCAAGGATGTGGGGATGAGCTTTCTTTTTTTCTGGTTTAGGGGAACGACTGAAGATGCTCGATGGCATGACATGGAATCATGGTTTGATTTTGTTGATGATGGCGGACATCAGGACTGATGGTACTTTTTTCTGTTTGTTTAGATGGTTTCGGCCAGCAAGGCGGCAAAGCTTCACAGACAGGGCAAACCCTGAGATGAAAATATCATGCTCTGTGATAATGTTTGACAAATAAGAAAGCTGACGACGCCGAAGAAAAAGATGATGGATGATGAAAAAAAAGAAAAGAGGCGGTGAGGAAGTAAAACGGAGAAGCCTCGACTTAATTTTGTAAGTGCCTGTCTTTCACTGGGTTAGAAGATCGCATTTCGGGCGCAGTGGCGTGGTGGTAAGACGCCAGCCTCCTAATCGGGAGGTCGTGAGTTCGAATCCTGGTCGCTGCCGCCTGGTGGGTTAAGAGTGGAGATTTTTCCGATCTTCCAGGTCAACTTATGTGCAGACCTGCTAGTGACTTAACCCCCTTCGTGTGTACACGAAAGCACAAGACCAAGCGCGCACGGAAAAGATCCTGTAATCCATGTCAGACGGTTCGGTTGGTTATAGAAACACGGAAATACCCAGCATGCCTCCCCCGAAATCGGCGTATGCTGCCTGAATGGCGGGGTAAAAACGGTCTTTCACGTAAAAATCCACTCGTGCTAAAAACATGAGTGAACGTGGGAGTCAAAGCCCATGAACGAAGAAGAAGAAGAAGAAGGAGAAGAAGAAGAAGAAGAAGAAGAAGAAGAAGAAGAAGAAGAAGAAGAAGAAGAAGAAGAAGAAGAAGAAGAAGAAGAAGAATATCGCATTGGAAGTATGAAGAACACTGAAGATCATTGAGTTGAAACCTGAGATAACTTTTAACCAAAAATATTTTCATAAAAACATAATTGTTTTGCGCTCCAGTCAGTATAGAACAGATTTCACGATTCTTCGTCGTCTGGTCGATCAGTATCACAATGACTACTCTAAGATTAATGCATAATTTCGGAAATTGTTAAATAAAAACAGCAGCAACAGCAGCAACAGCAGTAGCATTAGCCACAAAGGTAATGATGTTGGGCATTGTCAGACTGAGGAAATCCAGAAATAGAATGAAAGACTTGTTATAGTCTGTCGTGTATAATTTCTTACTCAGCAAACTCATGCTTCAAAACTGTAGTCAGGAAAATAGCCAGCTCATCCAAACGAATTTCATTCCAGTCTAAAAAAAATATATTTAAAAAAAGCGAAGATAAAGTGAAGAGCAACAACACAGCAGCGAGCTTAAACCAACAAAGTTAGCCTTTTTGATTTCAGCAAACATGCGAGATTTCTGACAAGATCGCCGGGGAGCTTTCTTTTTTTTTAGAGGGGAAAAAAGAAACACAGGAATGTGACCTAATCACAGAATGAGATCTCCGGTGTCGAACGTAACGCCAGAATTGAGGTCAGCCGTCTTTTCGTGATGGACGTGCAAAGCTCTCGTAAATACGTCACGGCGCTACTAATTTCGCTCTTCCTTAGCACTAGCTAGGTAAGCTGGGGCTTACAGCGTATACGTAAAGCATAGACCTATATTAGGTCCCTGCGTAAAGCGACTGAAAAAAGAAAAGTCGGAGTAAGGACGAGATCGGTGCCGGTGTCCCGATTTCATCTTTCGCCTGTGTACATATTTCCCCCTCGACATCTACTCAAGACTGAAATGTTGTTTCCTGGTAAAATTAAGAAGTGAAATTATATATGGACGAAAAGCATGTCAGTTTCTTGCATGTGAAGAAAATTGGTGGTAAAATTTAATAGATTTCACCCCCAAAATCGAATTCTTCGAAAACGTGTACTGAGTGGTTACGTCCCTTGAGTAAGAAGGAAAACATTTTAGGATGAATCAAATTTCTAAGTTAAATAAAACAAATTGGTTGGACAAATTTGGCCCCATGAATGTAAGGTACACAAGGTCGCTCATCAGTTCTATCGAAGGGTGTTTTTTTGTTCAGTGTAGAGTTTATACTAGATCAACGAGGCCGAGAAGCGAAATATCAACACGGCGAAAGATGAAAACGTCACACCGGGTGGGAGTATAAGTGTGGGTCTGTGTATGGGAGATGAAGGGTGTTAGAAATAACGGAATTTTATAGGATGAAACGCAAAAAAAAAAAGTGATTTAAGATACTTTCCCGTGTTTATTTTACCTTTGCTGGGCAGAGTCATTTCTTTGCATAAATAGATGCAATCGCACCAGTTCTTGGTTATACTTTTTCTTCAATCTTACAGTATTTCTAAAGGAACTAAACTGCATGTGTATCGCTACCATAAAAATCATCTCTCTCTCTCTCTCTCTCTCTCTCTCTCTCTCTCTCTCTCTCTCTCTCTCTCTCTCTCTCTCTCTCTCTCTCTCTCTCTCTCTCTCTCTCTCTCTCTCTCTCTCTATCCTCTGTATCAGTTTTGACTTTTCTATTTCTGGCTGCACAGTAAACCAAGAAGCTTTAACAGAAACAAATCATTCGCATCAAATTTCAAAGCACACTCGGGGAGATGCCAGCTTAGCTTTGTTTCCCCTTAAAATCAAGCCTCTCGTGACTCTTACTTAGGGTGGACACGCTCTGCGACAAAGCACCCCCTCGGTCCGAGGGCTAATTCTAAGCATATATAACCACGTCATGTCCCAACATAGTCACTATAGTACTGGGGACAGGAATAGAAATTTAGCATAGCATAGCCGAGAGCTAAACTTACCGGCCAATGACTCAGATTTCTCTGATCTCTTGACCAGTTTACCTTCGCGCCGACAAAGCCCTCGCCATCCATCGCTTGCATCACAAGACGGGTTGGCGTCACTTATCTCGTCATCTCGTTAAACCCTTTAACACCGTGCGCGAGTACTTGCTCAAACAAAACGTTACGCGACGATCAAACGTCACGCAAGTGGCGTCACACGGCTGTGCGTGTTTGATGACGACAGCTTGAGTCTATCGGTGCGGGTGGTTTTGGGTTGTACATCAATTACACTTTAAGTGCTCTAGTGCTTCAACATGACGAGAAGTGTTTGAATCTGTTGATAAGAATTTAGAAGCAGGAAAATTCCCATTCCCAATTCTTGTCCCAAATAGAAACATTTTCTGAGAGGACGTTAACTCCCCCCTTTAGTTAGTTAAAATTCCCATCTGCGTTTATTGATTTTCTGATTACTCCGAGTTCGAGAAAGGAGTCCAGTCCCTGCTTTTCAGAGCGAACATCCTCACAACTGCTCTAGCAACGTAATTGTTGCGCGCCCTCCTTCCTGGGCGACCTTGAACTAGTGTAGTCATTAATTAGGCAGACAATGATATCTTTGCAACTGTATCGTATTCAAAGCGTGCGTATATAGCTTATTTTGAATTATTCACAATACACAACCTTGTATACCTAGTATCTAGTTACTATAGTACCCCCTTCCTCCCTCACTATAAATGAAAATGTTCGTTGAAAAACACAATTTTGTTTTCAAACCCCGTCCCCGCAACTCATAGGATGACATCTTTATCGTTTTCTCGTGCAAACTCGACTCCATTCCTGTCCAGGCAACGTTAGACTTGACACTTCCCCAAACCGGACGGAGCCGTCGTGTGCATACAGCAAGTTTGACACCCAAGTTGCCTTCCGAGTTTTCACGTAACCCTACACAAAATGGCGGCATACGTTACACGGCTGTCAAATCGCCGAGAAAGATTACCCGGCACCAACGTTTTCAAAACTGAGAGGAATTTGTCACTTTGGTTTCCCAGCAACGGCATAGCCTCTTATGCTGCTTTGTAGTGCAGAAGCCATGATCCAAAGATATTCTAGGCTACGAAATATCTTGGCTACGAAATATCTTTGCATCATCTGCGGTTTTTCATCGCCTTGTTGACTAAGACGTCGAAGGGTCGTTGGGTGATTAAAAGATAACATCTGATACCCGGCTAACCCTCGAACAACCTGAGACAGGGCGTGATGTGGCGGTTTATCGTGTGGATACAGGGCCAATAATGCGATTGTTTTGGTCTGGACGACATTGTTGTTGAGCATGTTGAGTGTGGAACTCAAGAGGATAGGGCAAAGATGGTGTTCTGCGCGTAGTGCGTATATATTTGCATGCCAACGATAGACGCAGTTTGCGCAGCGTTAGTTGGATGAACTTTTATCTACGTGCTGCATGGTCAAAGTTGCGTCAAGGTTAATGTCTTTCTGGTGATATCATCTTACACAATGGCCACTACAGAATACAATGATGCACATACCAACCTGAAACAAAGTGTGAAAATAAAAGGGATACAGCATAATAGCAAACTCGTTCTTATGCGTAAAACGGTGTCGATCTTCAACTGTATTAGGCAACAACAAAAAATAGGTGTGGTTACGGTAACATAGCCAAAAAAATAGGGTAGGTAGGTAGGCAATCACTTTTTTTTTTTTAACTTTTTTTTCTAATGTGTACAAATTAAACCTACTTGACAGGGAAATAAGTGTGCGACACGGGCGCTTTCGCTTTCATTGCGTTTTTTGCACTCGGTTTTTTTTTGACAAATGTAATAAAAAGTTATAGGATCGGCCCCTAAAAATAGGGTAGGTCGGGTTACCGTAACCACACCTATTTTTTTTTTTAGGCCTTGGTGATTCGCACTAGTTTATACATGTGTCAACTTCGTTATTAGCCTACGCTTCCTGTGCCTCAATACCTCCTCCCACAGGTATAGTATATACAAGTAAGAATAGATCATGTGCTTGTGGTCCTCCCCAATACAAAACGCACCAAAAACATAACCAACCCTTCCAATTAGCTACAACCCTAAATAGGCAAACAGCTACACGCCGAAGTTTTGGTTACACAGATTAACCTCGTTCAATCACAGATCGTAAAAAGCAAGCGATTTATCCCGAGAAGCGCCTGTCCCAGTTCTTCCGGAGGTCGTTCCACATCGTATTGTCCCTGTCACGCACGACGTGGACACCGTCTGGAGACCGCCGAGTGTCACGTGCGACTTCATGTTATCGCTTTCAGCACGCTGTGCGCGGCTTGGCTCTAATCGTTTGGGTAAACACGCGCTCCGTAAGAAGATGGGTATTGGACTGAGGATTTATACTTTTTTTTTTCTTTTTCTTCTTCTTTTTTTGGGGTGGGGGTGGGGGTATGGGGTGTACGTTTTTGGATGTGAGCTAACGACGGTTTGATAGCTGAGGATTATACTAGGAGGATTAGGTAGAAGAGCAATTTAAAAAAGAAAAGCATGATGACAAAAGGAAAAGGGAAAATTATGTATCTCGTGCGGTCTGCGACCCGGTGGATATTGCAGTTATATGGAATAGAAACGACGAAAGGTTGAGAGAGAGAGAGAGAGAGAGAGAGAGAGAGAGAGAGAGAGAGAGAGAGAGAGAGAGACAGACAGACAGACAGACAGACAGACAGACAGACAGACGGACAAACAGACAGACTCGATTTCCCTCACACACACACACGCACGCACACACACACACACACACGCACACACACACACACACACACACACACACACACACACACGCACACACACACACACTCTCTCTCTCTCTCTCTCTCTCTCTCTCTCTCTCTCTCTCTCTCCCACCATCAATCTTTGGTTGTTTTTCTAATCTCAGGTAGGTTTTCTAGTGTCCTGTTAAACTTCTTTTCGTGCCCGAGACTTCCAGCCTTGTTTTAATTTTCTTCCCTTGTGCAGTCCTACCAATCGTAAACCTAATCTGCTTCCCGGCAAATCCAAGTCTTCGTCGAACAGTCTTTTGCTCGCGTTACATCTCAACTAATTCCAGAAACATGTTCGACACTGTTAAGACTCGAGCAACCAACTTGTTAACGGAAATTAAGGATAAAGAATGGAGACACGTTCAACTCTGGGAAACGTGCTTCCAATTTGGACTGTGAATACCCTTGCCAAAGAGGGCGAGAATAGACTTTCTGTTCTTAAACCCTTTTAATGTGCCCTTACTCTGTCTGTGTTTTGCTTAAATTTTTTTTCTAGTGGAATATTCATGTAGAATCCCGTTTTTACCTTTCTAAAGATATGCGTGTAAATCAGTCATAAGAGAGGTTAAAAAAAAATCAGAAAAATATCGGCGCTTGACATGTACATGTACACAGTTTTGAACCTCATCGGACATTTGAATAAATTAACATGGCTTTACCGAAATCTCCCCCCCCCCCCCTCCTCCTTCCCCCTCCCCCCCCCTTCCCCCCCCCCCCCCCCCCCCCCGTCTTCTCCGTTCCAGGTCGGTCACGATTCGTAAGCAGTGAGTATGTAACAGGTTATTTCAAGAACAAGGGACCCATAGTGTTGTCTACCTTCAATAAATCCTTTCCTCCGTCCTCCCCCTGACAAATACATGTGATTTGAATGACAAAGGGAAGGCACCGCGAGACGCGAGCTTAGTCCCTTGACGAACACTGACAAAATAAACAACAAAGTCAGTGCCGAAACGGTTTTGCGTAGATCTGTTGGGGTCAGAGCTCTTGTCTGTTTTCGGCTTCTTTTTGTTCGTCTTCTATACTTGTAAATTCGTCACTGTATTTTCTTCAGTGGAGAGTTCAAGCTGTTTTAAGCAAGGTTTTATATATCCAAACAAAACTGAGCAACGACACCATAAACTGCTCAAAATGTTGAAAAGCGCACTAGGCCCACGACTGTAAGTACAATGTTTTCCTTGGGGAGACATAGACACATCACAGCGGTGGCACTTTAGTGAGACTGATTCATGTCTTTACACTCTGGTGCCACCCAAGATTTAACAACGCCATTGTGTTTTGACTACAGGGGTGAACGACCGATGGAGAGACTCAATCTCCGAGTTCATCGTAATACAGTGTAACCTCCCTATTGATACCTCTAAAAATCTGAAATAAACATCAGATCATAAAGGAAAGGAAATGAGATAATAATAATACTAATTTTAACCACTTTCTTTATTTTTGAAACAAGACACTTAAACCTAATTTTCATCAATTCCATATCCAAAATAGTACATTTACAGAGGTTATGAACCGAAAATCTGAAGAAGAAAAAAAACCAGCCTTAAATACGGAGGGAGTCTTCCATCGAGGATCTTAACAAGGCGGTTCCACTGTACTACATTCTGGAGTCAGTCACCCGGATGGGAAGGTAAACACGAAGCGTGAAAACAACAGGAAGGAACTGTCACCCTAGTCTCAAGGACGCGTGCCAAGAAAATATATAGGTCTTAATTGTCTCAGGGAATCAAAGCCCTCGTGTCCTGAGGAACAGTGTTAGTTGTTATTACACGTCTGTTCTTGACGCCTACAGCTTCTTTTAGGATTTACATGTTAGGCTATGGTGTTTACCAGGGACAGACTAGAGAGAAGTCGCTTGTTCCTGCCATTTCGTTCAAAAATACATAAAACTTTTTTTTTTTAAGAAACCAACAAGAGCCATAGCACAAACAGCGGAGCGAGAAGTCGGTTGTTTCTGCCATTTCGTTTAAAAAATATAACACGAACAAGTCCTTCCCGTGACTGTAAATGCAGAAATGTAATTTTCTAGAAATAGTGAACACCACTATAAGCATTATGCTTGTTGTTGTTTACTCAATATGCGTTTTTTGTAAATAATGCACAAACGTTAAATAAAACAGTTTAAACCAAATAGAATTGAGAACCCAAAAATGAATAAATTTTTTTGTACAGGATGCTGACACCGCTGTACAGCAACACCAGTTGACCTAACCATCAAAGAAGTGAAGCAAGGAGAAGGAAGAGGAGGAAGAGGAGGAAGAGGAACGAAAGCAGAATACAGGCAGATGATATCGAAAACGACAGAAAATAAAGATTGATACAGTCTCATCGTCCGTTTATATAAATCTGCACGGCACCAGTCTCAATAAATCTTAGTCGCACAATACAAAAAGTATAAGTAGGACAAGGATAAAATCGCATCTGAACAAGACAACAAGTTAACAATCTCAAGAATAGATTTCAACTCCTTTGTATATTTTCCCTTCTGCGGATATATATGAACAGTACACTATCCTTAATTGGATCTTACTTTCCTTGCTAAGCTACCAAGCCCCATTTCAATTCGTACTGCTTTCAGAATCTTTTTTTTTTACTGCTAGCTCTAGACAACTAATGGAAAAGTCGTTTTGGGAATTTGATGTGGGTGGTTGCTAGGTTTATATTGTCACAAGAGATCAGTGAAAGGATTACGATTCGTTCAGCAAGAATTTGTCACAACAATTCCTTGCCGGCCAGATTGACCACAGAGCGGAAATTCACTTGAAGAAAGTACTCTTCCAGTTCCATAGAGCAAACTTTCAAACATCCGGTGTATTTTTAATCCTTATCGTTTCAAAACCTCGCCCCAAAGACGAAGCTATCAGACCTCAGACCTTTCCCTACACAATCTACTTCCAGTTTCTGTCATTCCAAACTTCGCCGAAAACTGAAAATCAATTCCCTAACAATGAACTCAAACCTTGTCCGACAACTCAGGGCCAATAACTTCCCCAAAATTCCCGCATCCGATTACTAAATATAGCACACAAACCGACGCACAAACACACACACACACACACGCACGCACGCACGCACGCACGCACACACACACACACTGAAAGACACACACACACACACTCTCTCTCTCTCTTTCAGTCTCTCTTTCAGTCTCTCCCCTACCCCCCCCCCCCCCCTTGGCCCCCAAACCCCACCTCACCAACGTTCACCTCCAATCGTCTCATTGATCAAGTCCACGTACAGACTTACGGCGTGCTGAAGTGAGGCAGGACAAGTAGCGAGGAGAAAGAGATATCGAGACAAGACAATCTCGGGTGTCTGACAAGCTGGCTTGCTCACCAACCACTGAGAGAAAATTATGGGGCTTAGTGTCCGTCAGGGCTTAAAATGCCTATATATATTGGACATGAGATTTTATACGATATTAAAAAAAAAATTAAAAATGAGGGGGGCAGGCTGGTAAACGGGAGGATGACGGGGGTGGGTGAGATACATGGTTACAAGTTACAATTAAGACTTCGTAAAATAAGTGTCATGTATCACCATGTTTTTCATAAGTTTCTTGGGGTCCACAACCACTGAAAGCGATCCTCGGAGACTTATACACAGATCAGGGGCTACTGTGTTCCTCCAGAAGGGGACAAGAAGAGCTTGACAAGATCTCTGGTGTCCAGCTGAGACTCGGAGACTTCAACAGATCAGGCACTTCTGTGTTTCTCCAGAGGGGGACGAGAATAGATTGACAAGAATCGTTGGTGTCTGACAGACTTGCTCGCTCGCCAAGCATGCACTGAAGACACGATTCTCTGAGACTTCAACAGATCAGGAACTACAGTGGAACCCCCTTTTAAGACCTTGCTTGTCCAGATTTTCTATTCACAACCTCTGTAAATTTGCACCTGTTTTAAGACTCCCTGCTTTTTTAGACCTGAATTTCCCCCATTTCTGGAGGGTTTCACTGTACTGTGTTTCTCCAAGGAGGGACAAGACGAGCTTGACAAGATCTCAGGTGTCTTAGCTGACAGCTAGGCTCGCTCGCTCGCTAAGCACTGATCGAAGAATGTGTCGCATTGATCATATTCCGCCATGAAATTTCAGGCATGTTTATGTGAGCACTTATCATAAGTTTTAAACTTGCTGTGCTCCTTTTTAATGATGTTGTTATATTATCACGTGTCTGTTTATGAATAAAATACTGTTTACACAACAACAAAAGCACTGAAGAAGCGATCTTCTGAGGCTTACACAGATCAGGCACTACCCCATATACTGTGTTTCACCAGAATGGGAACTCGTCTCACACGGTTTCGCCGTCTGATACTGGCGTTACTGTGTTTCTCCAGAGGACAAGAAGCGATTGACAAAATATCTACTGACAGGCTCGCTCTCTCGCTAAGCAGTGAAGAAACTATCGTCTGAGACTTGCACAGATCAGGCACTACCCGATAGACTGTGTTTCACCAGAATGGGATCTCGTCTTGCAAGCCTACGCCGTCTGATACAGGCGCTACTGTGTTTCTCCAAAGCGGGACAAGCAGAGCTTGACAAGATCTAGTATCTGATAAGCTTTCTCAGTCGCTAAGCACTGAAGAAGCGATCCTCTGAGACTTGCACAGATCAGGCACTACCCCTGTACTGTGCTTCACCAGAATGGGAACTTGTCTTGCAAGCTTACGCCGTCTGATACAGGCGCTACTGTGTTTCTCCAGAGGACAAGAAGAGCTTGACAAGATCTCGGGTGTCTAGCTGACAGGCTCGCTCGCTAAGCACTGAAGAAACGATCCTCTGATACTTCCACACATCAAGCAATACTATACTGTGGGTCACCAGAATGGGACCCCGCCTTGCAAGCTTACGCCGTCTGATAGCGAGATTATGGAGTCCCGCGGCTCGTGGTCTCTCTGTGGACAGTAGTCTAGCTCTTGTCAAGGCAAAGTAGTGGATTGATAGATCAAGTTATATTAAAAAGGGGCTATGGGGACATGGGGTGCTGCCGTTTTGGATTGATTCCTGTGATCTGGTCTGAGGTGATATTTGGTGTTTGCTGTGTACCAAAATTATATAGATACTGGAGGTTATGATATATGGTATGTGCATGCGTGTCTTGTTATCCTTTTTGTCTTTGTTTGTTGTTGATCTAATTTACCTTTTCCATGTAACCGTACGGCTTTTTGAAAATAAACTGTGCATTGCCTCACTTGCCTTGACACCGAGGACTGTCCCAGTCCTGCACTGCAACCCCGCGACTCACAAAAGGACGGGGGGGGGGGGGGGGGGGGGGGACAGACTGCAGGGAAGTGAAGAGAAAAGTACTTGCGACATGTGTCAGTCACAGACCCCCCCCCCTACTTCAGATCAGGGAGGGAGATAAATCCCCCCAGAGTGACAATACAGCAAGTTGAGACTGTCCCCGATACTGAACAAACTCTTTCGCACGTAAGCTATCTTTTGAGACTATCGAGACACCAGTCAGTCCGCGGCGAGGCCCCTCCCTCCACCCCTCCACCCCCCCCCCCCCCTCCCAACTCCTCCTCGCGAGCTGCATTTGCGAGGATTCGTCAACAGTGAAACTGATCGAATGTAATGTGATGTGCAAACCTACCTTTCAGTTACGCTAACGTTTGGTCAAACGGGGTCCCTGTGAAACTGATCGAGCCAGAGTTTATGTAAATTGTGCATGTACACTTCTCTTTTAGTAACGCTACCTTTTGGTCAAACGGGGTCTCTGTGGAACTTATCTAGCCGGAGTGTATGTATTGTGTAAACTTAGCTTTCAATTACGTTAACTTTCGGTCAAACGGGGTCTCTTTGAAACTGATCAAGCCAGAGTGTATGCATGGTAAAAGGTGCAAACTTCTCTTTAGCTATTTCTTCTTCTTCTTCTGCGTTCGTGGGCTGAAACTCCCACGTACACTCGTGTTTTGTGCACGAGGGGAATTTTACGTGTATGACCGTTTTTACCCGCCATTAAGGCAGCCATACGCCGCTTTCGGAGGAAGCATGCTGGACATTTTCGTGTTTCTATAACCCACCGAACTCTGACATGGATTACAGGATCTTTTCGGTGCGCACTTGGTCTTGTGCTTGCGTGTACACACGAAGGGGGAAAAGCCACTAGCAGGTCTGCACATAAGTTGACCTGGGAGATCGAAACAATCTCCACACTTAACCCACCAGGCGGCCGCGACCGGGGTTCGAACCCTCGACCTTCCGATTAAGAGGCCGACGTCTTACCACCCCGCCACAGCGCCCGTCCTCTTTAGCTATAATGTTTGGCTCAACGTGGTCTCTGTGAAACTGATCTAACCAGAGTGTATATTATATTCTGCACATTTCTCTTTTAGTTACGCTAATGTTGGTCAAACGGGGTCCTTGTGAGTTCCCTACACGAACAGAATTAGAAAATGTTTGTTTTATTGTAGATGTTTTAAAAATCTAGAGATCAAGCAAAATGGATGTTTTCTTTCACTCCAGTGCTGCAAAATGCGGACACTAGGCCAAAAAGAAAAATATGTCTGTTTCCGGTAACCCGACCGATCCTATTTTTAAGCGCCGACCCTAAATACGGGAGGTAATCGGTCGATGAGACTTCACAATCGAAGAGACTTTCTTCCCGTTTCCGTCGTCACGCGAAAAAACATGGCGGCCAATGACGCCGGAAAAAAACCACACGTAAAAAGACGTTAACAAAACGTAAGAAAAAAGTAAAAAAAAAAAAAAGGTAAAAAAAAAAATTAATAGAAATTAAAAAAAGTAAAACACCGACCGACCCTATTTTTTCGGCGATGTTACCGGAAACAGACATATTTTTCTTTTTGGTCTTATTACACGACAGCAATAAAATGTAAACGTGCATTCCAGTTTTTAACACAATCATACCACTATACCACTATACGTAGCCACACACACACACACACACGCACGCACGCACACACACACACACACACACACACACACACACACACACACACACACACACATCGGTGGTGAAGAGAGAGAGGAGAGACAGAGACAGAGATACAAGGACACCGAAGAGAAAGGGAAACAGAAATACAAAAAGACCGACAGACAGACAGTCAGACACACTTTCTTTCTTTATTTGGTGTTTAACGTCGTTTTCAACCACGAAGGTTATATCGCGACGGGGAAAGGGGGGAGATGGGATAGAGCCACTTGACAATTGTTTCTTGTTCACAAAAGCACTAATCAAAAATTTGTTCCAGGGGCTTGCAACGTAGTACAATATATGACCTTACTGGGAGAATGCAAGTTTCCAGTACAAAGGACTTAACATTTCTTACATACTGCTTGACTAAAATCTTTACGGACATACATCCAGAATGTAACGAAACACACAAAATATCCCCAAAAATATCTCCAGTTAAAAACGGAAACCAGCCACCAAGAGAAATGTAAAGGATTACGCCATGTCACAGAATGGCCACAAAATGCCCTAGGGAACAGCAAGAAAGACAGCCAATGAATGTGCTAGACTCGTTTGATTGCAACACTGCTGACAGTGCGACCAATTCAGCGGTAATGAAGCGTGTAGTAATTCCATCCTGAAGGGGGTGGTTATTTTGTGCAATAAAATATGATGAAAGTATTTTGGAAGTAGGTGGTAAGATTGTTGAGAAAGAAGAGGAGGGGATGCAGGAAGAATGTGCGAGTCTGCTTGTCTTACCACCCCATCTGTTCGTGTGTCTGTCTGTATGTCGGTCTGTATGTCTGTCTGTATGTCTGTCTGTATGTCGGTCTTCCTGTGTCTGTGTCGTCTTGTGTCGGTGCATGTTTTTGTGCCTCCGTCTGAACGGTTTCCCCTCCCTCTCTCTCTCTCTCTCTCTCTCTCTCTCTCTCTCTCTCTCTCTTTCTCCATCCCTCCCTCTCTCCCTCTCTCTCTGTGTCTTTCCCTCCCCCCCCTCTCTCTCTCTCTCTCTCTCTGTCTCTCCCTCCCTCTCTCTCTCTCACTCTCTCTCTCCCTCTCTCTCTGTGTCTCTCCCTCTCTCTCTCTCTCTCTCCCTCTCTCTCTCTCCCTCCCTCCCTCCCTCTCTCTCTGTGTCTCTCCCTCCCTCTCTCTCTCTCTCTGTCTCTCTCTCTGTCTCTGTCTCTCCCTCTCTCTCTCTCTCTCACTCTCTCTCTCCCTCTCTCCCTCTCTCTCTCTCTCTCTCTGTCTCCCCCTCCCCTGTCTCTCTCTCTCTCCCCCTCTCTCTCTCTCTCTCTCTCTCTCTCTCTCTCTCTCTCTCTCTCTCTCTCTCTTCCAAAAACTATGCGCATCAGAACAAGAAGCGAAGTAATAAAAAGAACTTTAAATTCGTCCACACACCACCCCACTTCCACACACCACCACACTTCCACACACCACCCCACTTCCACACACCACCCCACTTCCACACACCACCCCACTTCCACACACCACCCCACTTCCACACACCACCCCACTTCCACACACCACCCCACTTCCACCCCTTGCAAAACAGGTACAAAGCAAGGAGAACGTTCTACATGCCTGATTCTAACTAATTGTTGTATCCACGAAAGCATAGAGGTGCCAGGTAACAAAGGCAGTTTTCCAAACGCGGAACCCTTTTTTGTACCCTTTGCAGCTTGCCATGAAAAATAAACGTGTTTGTTCTCCCAACGGACATTCTACACAAGCAGAAAAGATAAGACAACAGCTCGATTCCACCGTGGGCCAATACAAAACGATTTTTTGAATGGCAATTTTTCTTTCTTTCTGTTGAAATGCGACTGGAAGGGAAAGATGGTAATGAAGAAGGATAGGTACCCTGAAAACCAGAAACTCTACCCGTACAACCACGAAGAGTTTTGCAAAGAGTTTTTAGAGTTTTGCAAGTGTTGGGGTGGGGAGGGAGTGTAAGTGTGAAAGGGCGAAGGGGAGAGACGGGGAGAGGGGGATGACAAATAACAGAGAAAGAGGGGAAGGGAGAGAGAGACTGCATGGGAAATTATGATGTGACGAAAAACAACATATCAACGACAGAGGGAGAGAGTGAAAGAGAGACTATATATACAGACAGACGTACAGACAGGCGTACAGACAGATGCGCACACATACATACAGACAGACAGACAGACAGACAGACAGACAGACAGACAGACAGACAGACAGACAGACAGACAGACAGACAGACAGACAGACAGACTGACAGACAGACTGACAGACAAACAGAGGCCACGAGAGAACAAAGCAGCAGAGACAATGAACAAACAAAGACACAAAAAGCCCTTAAGGAGTTCCAGGTATGTTACATAAACAAGACAAGACGAGCAGATTATGATCTAGGTATGTTACATAAACAAGACAAGACGAGCAGATTATGATCTAGCGGTAGGTTAACCTATGTCTGTGCAAGAAAGAAAACTATGTCAGTGTGACATGACGCAGGTTGAGACAGATTCACTGGCATTAACTCGGCTCACCTCGACATTCCTGTCACGTAAATCACTTTTCATTTAGACTGCTTCGTGTTGCAAATTGAGTCTTTTGGCGTGAGCTGCCAGAAAAACCCACATGGAGTAAATTGGAGTCCATTCTTTCCCCCTCGAAAACTATGTGCAGGAGAAGAATACAACACAATTATCGAAAAACAGAGAAACCGTAAAACCGTTATCTTGTTGTGCTCCTTCGTTAAAACATATTTTTGTCATGGCTTTGTAAATTTGTATTTGAAAATAAAACACTGTTTAAACCAAAGACAGACAGACAGACATATTGGTCAAATCAGAGCACAATTGTGAGGAAGGCAGACGAAACAAAGACAAGAAGACCATTACAAGAAAACGAACATGACAAACAATATGGGAGTGGGACAGAGAAGCCATTTGGGACATGTACACAAGAATCAACGTTTGTGCACTGGATTTGTCCACTCAGCAGGCCTTCGAGGCGACAAAGAGAAAGAAAATAATAACGAGTTAAATGTAAAGGGTATAATCAGCAAGACAAAGAGTTGAATGATGTATGCGAACAGCGGAAAAAAATGGAATACGGGTGTATGTGCTTGAAAACGGCAGTCAGAGCAATGAGCACGAAACGGGAGAAGAGCAGATCCAAAGCCGAGACGCCAAAACCTGTACAGCGCTGCAAGGAAAAGACACAACCCGAATCCTTGTTTCCACAAAAGTAAACTCTCTCCTTAGTTCTTCAACAAGACCAGAACGCTGCCCCGGAGCATCTGGTCTCGTGCCACAGAAATTCCAACAATGCAAAACAGAGGCAGGCAAAATTTGACTTCCAGCGCAGACGTACGTCAAACTAATCCAACAGGAATCGAAAACAATCGCTACAAGAAAGGCAGGGCCACTCAACGGGGCTTCCAGGCTTCTACAACAGGTAGGGTGGAACCTGGTCTGGGGTAGGGAAGGTGTAAACAGCATTAAGCCAATATTGATGAGCCCAGGTGAAACAAGCTGGGGGGAGAGGCTGCAGGTAATTGTAGCTCTATCGCTTTGTGATTACTCCTACCTGGATGTAGTGTGAAAGCTTGTACCGGAGAGAAACGTCTACGTGTACCAGTGTTTGTAAAACAGTTTTGTCAAAGCAAAGAGGAAGACTCGAATGCAAAAGATTAAGATGCTTGTTACCTGTTAGATTGGGCGTCATGAATAAACCCGCACCTGAACTCGTTCGTTCAACCGTGAGTAACTCACACAGTGAGTGTAGTGGCTCGGCTCAGCGTCATATCATAACTATTTCACAGTTGATTTAGAGCATGCAAGAAGGCAGAGAGACCAAAACGCAACTAATTTTACCAACATAACAAACAATTTCCGTCCTTCCTAGCCGCAAGTGCAGGCTGTTGCTCGTGTTCGCCAATCAGACGAAGCAGTGTTGTAACTCGGCGCCACTGCGCCTGCGTACACATCAAACAGCTTCCGGTCGGAAAAGAGCCAATCGTAGCCCTTCACGGCATATTTACCTCTCCTTCCGGCTGAAGGATCAGATTGTATCAGACTCTGGAGTGACGTAGAACCCGCACTTCCGGAGAGCATTTAGCCAGGAACATGAAGCAATGGCCGCGTTTCCGTTGATTGGGAGAAACAAAATTTGGTATTTGGCAGACCTCCAAATATTTGGGATGAAAAGGAGTCAGTGTAAAGTCTGCACGGTCTTGGAAT